>NC_056606.1:23156731-23184231 GCF_018340385.1 Cyprinus carpio | reverse complement strand
CATTGCTCTCGCAGATCTCATTAATGCCTGCTTTTACCATGACACAGATGCTTGTCCTAAACACAAATGAGTCAGTAGCTGTCAAACGGTATGAATATAGAGCTGTAAAATTAATGTCGACAAAGAATATAGAGATGCTTGAAAGGGACTTTGATGTGGCGAAGTCATGGTCATGTGATTTTGAATTTGGTGAGAAATGTTCGTGTTCATATTGAGATATCTGACTTTTAATTTAATTGCAAGTACGAATTTTTTTTTATTAATTTTTTTTATTATTTAAAATAATTTAATGAAAAAAATGTATTTAATATAATTATTAACAACTATATTGATAATTATTTTATTTTATTATTATTTTTTTTTTTAAATGTCTTAAACTTTCATAATGGTGTTAATAATAGTAATAATAATAACATAATCAAATAAAATCTTTTAACATCTGTGAAATAACTTTTTACAGTGCATCCGGAAGGTATTCAGAGTGCTTCACTTTTTTCCACATTTTATGTTACAGCCTTAGTCCAAAATGGAATTAACTAATAAATTAAATTATTATTTTCCTCAAGATTCTACAAACAATACCTTATAATGACAACGTGAAAGAAGTTTGTTTGAAATCTTTGCAAATTTATTAAAAATGTAAAAAAAATTCACCTGTACATAAGTATTCACAGCCTTTGCCATGACTCTCAAAATTGATCATCCTTGAGATGTTTCTACAATTTTATTGATAAATCCACCTCTGGTAAATTCAGTTGATTGGACATGATTTGGAAAGGCACACACCAGTCTATATAAGGTCCCACAGTTAACAGTGTATATCAGAGCACAAACCAAGCCATGAAGTCCAAGGAATTGTCTGTAGACCTCTGAGACAGGATTGTGTCAAGACACAGATCTGGGGAAGAGTTCAGAAAAAATTATGCTGCCATAATGGAAGAAGTTTGGAACAACCAGGACTCTTCCTAGAGCTGGCCAAACTGAGCAACTGATGGAGAAGGGCCTTGTCTAGACTGGTGACCAAGAAGCTGATGGTCACTCGAGTTGAGCTCTATGATCATATGTGAAGATAGGAGAAACCTACAGAAGGACAAAGATCACTGCAATACTCCACTGAATTGGGCTTTATAGGCAGTGTGGCCAAACTCAATCCTCTCCTCAGTGAAGACATGAAAACACGCTTGGAATTTGCAAAAAAGCACCTAAAGGACCCTCATACATCTGAGAAACAGGATTCTCTGGTCTGATAAACCCCAATTCCAAGCATCATGTTTTAAGGAAGCAGCTCTGCAGAGTGCCATCCCAAAAGTAAAGTGTGCTGGCAGTAGCCTCATGCTGTGGGGCTGTTTTTCAGCGGTTTCTCCCAGCGACTTGGAGACTGGTCAGAATCGAGGGAAAGATGAATGCAGCAATGTAAAGAGACTTCCTTGATGAAAACCTGCTCCAGAGCGCTCTGGAGCTCAGACCGGGGTGAAGGTTCATCTTCCAACAGGACAATGATCCTAAGCACACAGCCAAGTTAACCAAGAAGTTGCTATGGGACAGCCTTGTGAATGTCCTTGAGTGGTTCAGCCAGAGCCCAGGCTTGAACATCTCTGGAGAGATCTGAAAATGGCACTCCCCATCCAACCTGATGGAGCTTGAGAGGTCCTGCAAAGAAAAATGGGAGAAACTGCCCAAAAATAGGTTGTAGCATCATACTAAAAAAGACTTGAGGCTGTAATTGGTGCCAAAGGTGCTTCAACAAAGTATTGAGCAAAGGCTGTGAATACTTATGTACATGTGATCTGGTATCTGGTATTGTAACCGAGTTCATGTGAGAAGGGATAAAATAATGTTAACCAATAATATCATGACCTGATACTTCATATTTCACAAATCTAATTCAATAAAATAATTACATTTAATAAAATGCAATGCTGGTTTGTGGTTGTCTGACTTTCCTCGTCCGGTGTATTTCTCCTTCCGCAGGTGTTGGGTTCTGTAGACGAGGTGGACCCGATCGAATCTGAGCCCAAACCCAAAGATGGGAAGCCGCAGCCCAAAATCCCAAACGGCACTCTGCCCAACTGCACCAGTTCTCCAGACTCAGGACACCCATCGTCCCGTAACTTCTCCGTGACCTCGGCACTCTCAGACTGCTCTCCGAGCACAGAGGAGACATCCACGCAAGAGTCGAGGCCCAAAACCGCAGGCCGAGAGCCACCGTCAGGAGACCAGACCGAAGAGAAGACCAAAGAGGTGCGACCGGAAAACAGCTCCACTACTCAGGACACGGTCAAAGAAGATGCTGAGGTTTCACAAACAGAGAGCATTGCTTCAGAAGCTGCAATAAAACCTCTAGAAAGTGACAAACCCCAGACATTGAGTTCAGAAGAAGACAAACCCCAGACTTTGAGTTCAGAGGACAATAAACCTCAGACTTTGAGTTCAGAGGACGAAAAACCCCAGACTTTGAGTTCAGAGGACGAAAAACCCCAGACTTTGAGTTCAGAGGACGATAAACCCCAGACTTTGAGTTCAGAGGACGATAAACCCCAGACTTTGAGTTCAGAGGACGAAAAACCCCAGACTTTGAGTTCAGAGGACGATAAACCCCAGACTTTGAGTTCAGGAGACGAAAAACCCCAGACTCTGTGTTCAGAGGACGACAAACCCCAGACTTTGAGTTCAGAGGACGAAAAACCCCAGACTCTGTGTTCAGGAGACGATAAAACCCAGACTTTGAGTTCAGAGGACGAAAAACCCCAGACTTTGAGTTCAGAGGACGAAAAACCCCAGACTTTGAGTTCAGGAGATGATAAACCCCAGACTTTGAGTTCAGAGGACGATAAACCCCAGACTTTGAGTTCAGGAGACGAAAAACCCCAGACTCTGTGTTTTGAGGACGACAAACCCCAGACTTTGAGTTCAGAGGACGATAAACCCCAGACTTTGAGTTCAGAGGACGAAAAACCCCAGACTTTGAGTTCAGAGGACGAAAAACCCCAGACTTTGAGTTCAGAGGACGAAAAACCCCAGACTTTGAAGTCAGAAGACAAACTCCAGACTACGAATTCAGAAAAAGACAAACTCCAGACTTTGAATTCAGAAAAAGACAAACTCCAGACTTTGAATTCAGAAGAAACATCTAAGACAGAAACGCATGATGCGACAGATTCAGAGGATGATGCAAACTCAAAAAACGCAGCTGATTTGTCCCAAAGAGAAACTAAAATGCAAAATGTTGCTGGAAAATCTGAACAAAATGACATGAATCAATCACAACAGGATCTTGTCGAAGAAACAACCAAATGCTCAGAGTCGAAAGAGGTTGAGATTGAAGACCCAGGACATGTGTCTTCTCCGTCTGGAGAAGAAAACCCAAAATCAAAAGCAGACCCAGAAGCGTATTTGAAAATGGATGAAGGCCAAGACGCCAAATCTGATTCACAGCCGTTGCTGGATGTGACGAAAATCTCTCAAATGGATGAAAATAAACCTAAATGTTCATCTGAAGCACAGAATGTGATACAAACCCCGAATGAAGCCATCAGTGCACCGCAAACGATCGGCTGGGACGCCGGTCGATCCATAATCAAACAGATCAATGAATCCGAGTCCTCCCTATCGAAACAATCTCCGGACATGTCCGACGACTCGCCCTCGGCGCTGGAAATGGAGGATATTGCTTCGTCGGTGGTTTATATGTCCTCGGAGAGCAGCGTGTCCAGGACGCCTCTGACTTTGGCTCGTCCCATGGCGCCGGAGAAGATAGTCGTGGGAATGCCGGCTCTGGAGCTCTGCATGGAGCCGAGCATCAACACCAGTCCGGAGGGTACAGACTCCGCTCTCTCTGAGGAGGAACCGGAAATGGACAACTCATTCCCCAAACCAGACTCTCTAGCCGTCACCGGAGACAAGAACGACATTGTGTCTCCAGTGTCGTCTATCGGGACCACCTACTCGGTATATCACCAAAAACATAATCAGTTTAAAGGGGTCATCTGATGCCCATTTCCCACAAGTTCATATGATTCTTTGAGTCTTAATGAAAAGTCTATAACATACTTTGGTTAAAACTTCACAATGGTAGTTTAAAACGACACCCTTTTTACCCTGTCAAAATCAGCGAGCTGTTTCAGTGCATGTCGCTTTAAATGATAATGAGCTCTGCTGACCCCTCCCCTCTCTTCGTGGGGTGACATGCAGTTCTCTGAGAGATGGTAAACTCTAGCTGCATTTGTCATGAAACTTGCTAACTAGCACATTATTAGGAAAGGTGACTTGCAAAGATTCTTAAAGAAAAAAACTTATATTCTGTAGGTGAAGCAGGATCATGAATGATTCGCATAAACATAGACTCATTCCCTTCAAAAACAGTAATTCGCTGAGTCTTAAGCAGCTTAGATGTCGGCAGTAAATGACTGCTATGTTCATTATTACATTCAACAACAGAACACCTCAATCTCTTAGGAGAGACATTCTAATCTATCTGCTCCAGCATCAAAACAATGGTGGACTGTGCACAGCTCACTCAGGGCGGGTCTAAGGTAAAATGCTAGTGTCAATCAACAGTCGTGGGAGGGGCCTGCGTCTGTGTGACATCACATAGCCAAGAAACTGAGAACGGCTTTAATTAAAAAAAAAAGTTATGATTTTGTCGGAATTAAAGAAAAAAAGCACTGGGTGGATTTTTATCATTATAGGGTGGCTTTGTACACACTGCCAAGACGCATTTCAGTTCAAACTACATGTAAAAGTGAATTTTGCATCTGATGACCCCTTTAAAGGGATCGTTCACCAAAAAATGACATTGTGCTTTCTATTTTCTTTTTCTTTTTTTGTGTATAATGTAGTTTTAGGACTTCTATTTTAAAGGTCAAGATAAGGATAAGGACAGATAGATAAATAGGATAAAAGGATGGATAAACAATAAATTAACCATTATATATTATTTTTTTTTTTTTTAGTTTAGTATTAGAAGTTTAGTTTAGTGTAGAGTATAGTACAGTATTTTTGTGTATAGTGTAGTTTAGGACTTCTATTTTAAAGTTCAGAATAAAGATAAGGATGGATGAATAAATAAATTCAATACATTTTAAATTTATTTAGAATTGCTTTTTTAAAATAAATTATTTATTAGTTTATAAATTGGAAATGAAAACTTCCTGATAAAACAATTTATGCATGTAGTTTAGTTTATGGCTAGCATTGTCAGGATCAGTGGTACCTTAAAATAAATTAACTAAAAATTAAATATTAAATTTTTTTATAAAAAATAAATACTATTTAAGTACTATTAGTTCAGTTTAGTTTAGTTTATGACTTCCATTCCCAAGCTTAAAATAAAATAAATATTTAATAAATATTATTTAAGTTTAGTTTATGACTTCCACTGTTTTTTTACTCTTTGAAGCTGGTAAATAAACACAAAAACATACCATGTCTTTTATTGTGTGTGTGTATCTGGTTCTATTTTTTGATTATTCTGTTTCTCCTTTGGTTCTATCGTGGTTAAATAGAGGATAATAAATAAATGTTTTATGTTTTGTGACCACAAGACAGCAAACTCCAAAAAGGCATCATGAAAGTAGCTAATAGGACTTATGTGCTATATTTGAAGTCTTCTGAAATCATTCAGTAGCTTTGTGTGAGGCACAGACCCAAATTAAATTTTTGCACTCCTTTAAACGTGTTAAACATCTTATTTTGCGTTCCACTAAAGATAGAAAGTCAAAGGATTCGGCTCATTTCTGGTTGTACTGTTCCTATAAATGTAGATATATTTTGTCTTCTCGTTTATTTTGCAGCAGGAGCTGGTGGACCTTTACACACTTAATCTGCACCGCATTGACAAAGACGTCCAGCGATGTGACAGAAACTACTGGTATTTCACCCCGGACAACCTGGAGAAACTGCGCAACATCATGTGCAGGTAAAATAAAGCTGATCTTATATTTTAGTTTATATTCTGTGTATAAAGGTCTCTTAAGTCTCTTCTGGCTGCATTTATTTGTTAAAACTTTACAGTAAAAACTGAAATATTATTAAAAATAAAAACAGCTGTTTTCTGTGTGAATATCTGTTAAACTGTAATTTATTTCTGTGATGCGCAGCTGTATTTTCAGCATCATTACTCCAGTCTTCAGTGTCACATGATCTTCAGAAATCATTCTAATATGATGATTTGCTGCTCAAGAAACATTTCTGATTATTATCAATGTTGAAAACAGTTGTGCTGCACAATATTTTTGTGGAAACTGTGATACATTTTATTTTTCAGGATTCACAGGTGAACAGAAAGTTCAAAAGAACAGCATTTATTTGAAATATAATTTTTTGTAACATTATAAATGTCTTTACTGTCACTTTTGATGCATTTTTTGTTTAATAAAATGTATATATTTTTTCCAAATCTAAAAGTAAGTTAAACTTACCGTGTTTTTTTGTGCGTTAAGTACGTTTGGCAGCACCTTGACATTGGATACGTCCAGGGAATGTGTGACTTACTAGCGCCCCTGCTGGTCATCATGGATGATGGTATGTTAAGTCTGAGTTTTACCTTATTTACTCCATTTACCCCTACTGTGCATTGTCTGAATATAAAAAATAATTATTTTTGCCTCTAAAAATCTGATTGGAACAATATATAACTTGATGGGACATTTTATATTGCGAATATTACCAAAAAATATATTGTTTTGCACACTGATGTATTTTAGCACGTTGTCTGTTGCCAGTATTTAATAAAAGCATTAAAAGTTTTTCAGGCACCTTAAATACCCCTTGACCATAGAAAAACACTTTAAACTAGTGCTGTCAAAATTACCGTTAATGCAATTTTTTTCGTTTTAACGCGTTACATAAATTTATCGCAATTAACTCAGGGGCGGGGCTAGGGTTGCCCACCTGACTCAAAACTGTCTGACTTGTCACTTGAAAAGAATTGCATTTACAAAAAGGCGATTGCATTATCAAAAAGGCGATTAAAACTAGCTTAAAACTGTGCATGCATGTAATATATTATATGTGAGTCACATTTAAAGAACATGTCTCTGAAATGGTTTTCAAAACGTTCCTGGAGCAGCCCTCATCCAACACACCCGATTCAACTCGTCAGCTCATTAGTAGAGTCTTGAAGACCTGAAGTGGGTCAGAAAAGGTGAAGAGAGTTGAGAGAAAATACGATGCGTGTCAGATCTGCGTCACGTTCAGCAGCGGCAGCTCTTAAAGTGATAGCATCCAAAATAACCTAATAACCAGCTGCTGTGATATCTGTTAATCAAAGCAAAAAAGGAGGAAATTAATCACTTTTATAGCTTTAAGGATTCATCTATATTTAATCTAGAATTTAGTGTTTGATAACTTCAGTTTCAATTTCTGTATATTTCTGAGGAAGGGCACAGGTAAATATGGCATTTATTATAATGGGTTTATGTGAAGATTGTTTTAAGTTCACTTAAATTAGAAGTTATTTTTTAAAGTCTGATAAATGTTAGCTCTTGATTACACTGTAATGTTGAATGGCTATAGTCAATGATAAAATATATTTGGGAAAAAACTATTTCATAGAGACATCAGTATTAATTGGTATCTGTGACACTGGCCTTCAGTTATAAAAAAGATGCCATTAAACAAATATTAAAAAACATACTGTATTTATGTTGTTTGTACATTAATTTGAAGATTGAATGTGAAATTATTCCAATATAAAACTATATTTAAAAACTACTGTGAGATGGGATTATTCGTGATTAATCGCGATTAATTTCAGAAAAAATGTGCGATTAATTCATTTTTTTTAATCAATTGACAGCACTATTAAAAATATACTGTCTTTATGTTGTTTGTGCATTAACTTGAAGATTGAATGTGAAATTATTCCAATATAAAAGTATATTTAAAAATAATGTAAAGTGGGATTAATCTTGATTAATCGCGATTCATTTCAGAACAAAATGTGAAATGTGCGATTAATTAGTTATTTTTTTAATCAGTTGACAGCACTATTAAAAATACACTGTCTTTATGTTGTTTGTGCATTAATTTGAAGATTGAATGTGAAATTATTGCAATATAAAAGTATATTTAAAAACTTTAATGTGTGATGGGATTAATCTCGATTAATTTCAGAAAAAATGTGCGATTAATTCATTTTTTTTAATCAATTGACAGCACTATTAAAAATATACTGTCTTTATGTTGTTTGTGCATTAATTTAAAGATTGAATGTGAAATTATTGCAATATAAAATTATATTTAAAAACTAATGTGAGATGGGATTAATTGTGATTAAGTTCAGAAAAAAAATGTGATTAATCGATTGACAGCACTACTTCAAACACAGTGATTTTAAACTAAAGCAATAAGCCTATTTTATATTCCCAAGTGATTATTTGTTTCTGATTTATCTTTGACTGTAACTCAGAGGCCATGGCCTTCAGCTGCTTCACTGAACTCATGAAACGAATGAACCAGAACTTCCCTCACGGAGGAGCCATGGACACACACTTCGCCAACATGCGCTCCCTCATCCAGGTTTACTTATAGTTAAACACATTCTGCTGATGTTTTAGACTCTGTGTGTTTGTGTGTGTCATGTCATGATTCTGTCACACCTCTTCAGATTCTGGACGCGGAGCTGTTCGAGCTGATGCAGCAGAACGGTGATTACACACACTTCTACTTCTGCTACCGCTGGTTCCTCCTGGACTTCAAGAGAGGTGTGCGCACTGCGAAAAACTCATTTTGCATCTTGTTTATACTGCAAAACAAAACAAAAATGTGAATATTATAAATAAATATTAAATCATAAACAAATAAATGCAGCAGCAAGTACACAGCGGTCAATGTTTCATTCATAATGACAGTCGGTTGCTTTGTTTTTGAATTGATCAGCCATTTAAATGAATGACTTTGAAAATGATTTGCTACCCATTTTTAGAGTATAATTTTCTTTTTAAAAGTCATTTTATATTTCAGTATTCGATGCACCTGCATTGTTTTGCGTTTTGGACTTTGTTGAATAACTAAAGAATCGGCTAAAAACTTGAATTTTAATCTATTTGCATTTTTACAAAAACGATATTGATTTTTAAATCCCAAGAGTTGATTAGTCAAGCCTGTTTTCAGTTAATAAACTGAACACGGTATGTGCACCACAATCTAATAAATCGCAATAAGCTTTGTGCTTAGTTAGTTTTGATAAAAAAACAAAGCCTCAGATTTCGAATTCTGTACATTTTGTTACAATATTCTAATAATAAAGCCATTTTGGCGCAGTTTAATGTGGAGTGACGGGTCGCTGTAGTGCTGATTACAGGACAAAATAAACATGAATGAACATTCGAAGGAGTACATGTCTCATGTAATCACTCAATTAATGTTTCAATATAACGGCTTGTAAACAGTGTCACGTAATGTCACATTTACCTCAGAAAAAAACGTATCCAGTGACCATAAACTCAGTCAGCAAGAAAAATTAATTCTAGAGAGGAGCATTTTGCTAAATAGATGCACTATATAACATATTCATTATAATTTTTTACTGTTCTTCAATGTTTAATTTATGTTTAAATAAATAAAGCCACCATTTAAATGTTTTTCACAAAACTAATTGGAGTAGAAATATAATTATGTAACTGTAGAATTAATATTATAACTTTATTATAAAATGCAATTGAGTGAAATTTAAGTGTTTGAATACAAATCAGCTTATTCTAACCTTTAATATTATAGTAATGTAGCACCAGCTGACTCATGTGCAGTATATTTCAGAATCTTTTTCATAATTTGCCATGTACTGTACCTGATATATAGCCAAAATAATCAATATTGAATTGAATCAGAATCAAATCGCAAGCTTCATAATTGAAATCGAATCCTGAAAATTTGTGTTGATACCCAGCCATACTAATATCTGTACTAGTAAACATTACATTTAGTCATTTAGCAGATGCTTTTATCCAAAGCAACTTACAAATGAGGACAATAGAAGCAATTAAAATCAACAAAAGAGAAATGACATGCAAGTGCAGGTGATATAACAAGTCACATAGCAAGTTTTTTTTATTATATAATAAATCGCTGTTTCTTAGTTGATTCTTGAAGATGTCTAAGGACTCGGCTGCTGGGATTGAGTTGTAAACACCGAACAATGCTGCTGCAGTCGGAGTGAGTGATTCCTGTTGTTCATCGTTCTTTCAGAAATGGTGTATGATGACGTGTTCTCGGTGTGGGAGACCATCTGGGCGGCGCGTTACGCCTCCTCGGAGCACTTCGTGCTGTTTATCGCGCTGGCGCTGGTGGAGCTGTACCGCAACATCATCCTGGAGAACAACATGGACTTCACCGACATCATCAAGTTCTTCAACGGTGAGCCGACTGACCAATTTGTGACCCTGGACACAGTTTTTTCAAAACTGAGATGTATGCATCATCTGAAAGCTGAATAAATAATCTCTCCATTGATGTATGGTTTGTTAGGAGGACAATATTTGTCTGAGATACAACTATTTGAAAATCTGGAATCTGAGGGAGCAAAAAAATCTAAATATTGAGAAAATCATCTTTAAAGTTGTTCAAATTAATTCTTAGCAATACATATTACTAATCAAAAATTAAGTTTTGATATATTTATGGTAGGAAATGTACAAAATATCTTCATGGAACATGATCTTTACTTAATATCCTAATGATTTTTGGCATAAAAGAAAAATCTATTTTGACCCATACAATGTATTGTTGTTTATTGCTACAAATATACCCCAGAGAATTAACACTGCTTTAGTGCTCCAGGGACACATTTTAGTTTTTAGAAATCAAGGAATCACAATATGCTAATTATAACAGTAAAGAGAAAAGAACGATCGAACCGCATGTCGGTGCACGTGATTAACCGCTCACATGCGACGCGCTCATACACACAGAATGCACTTTTGTGTTGATAAAGATGCGACACGGCAGTGGAAGAGGAAAAAAATGAAAGAAGATGGGAGTGAACTTCTTTTAACTTGAGCGGCGTGTTTTTTTAGACTGTTGTTTCATGTAAGAGACGCGAGCGCAACTTTAAAACACGTCCATGTTTACACAGAACTACTACTGTATGTCTGATAATTCATGTTTGCATCATGCAAGTATTTTTTGACAATTACATCAATGTGTGCTGCACGCGAAATAGAATTTTCTCAAACTAGGAGGTTAATAAAAGAAAGAGATACTTGAATCATGTTGTAGTAACAGTTACAAGATGACTAGTTAAAAATCGGTCAAACGTTCTGAAAAAAAAAAAAAAAAAATTGAGATTTTAATTTTTTTGCCCTACTGAGCAGATATGCAGAATCAGAGCCGCTGTGATGTTGTCTTTTGTGTCTTGATCTAGAAATGGCTGAGCATCACGACGTCCCGAAGTTGCTGCTCATGGCCCGAGAGCTGGTGCACAAGGTCCAGATCCTGATTGAGAACAAGTGAACCGACTTCCTTTAGCAATCAGAAGACGCTCAATGTCATTAAACTAACCCTCAGCTCAAATAAATGCCAAACTAGTGTTGCTTTCATCTGTCCAGACTTAATATTATTGTATTTTAGATTAATTTAAAACGAATGCATATTGAAATAGGAAGTTGTACGAGTAAACATGACTGAGAATATATAAGAGATGACGAGAGATATTACAGTAAACAGGATGCTCCGAGAATAGTTTTATATGAGTTCGTGGATGTAAACAAATGGCTCTGAAATATATAAAGATGATCTATGAATGGCAGGGATGGCGTGCACCCTTTCTAAGACAGGTTTTCTAAAAGCACAAAGTATTAAAAATAATGCTGTATATTTATTTATTTTTTTAAATGTGTGAGATTTAATACATAATCATTATTGCAGATGTTAAGCATACTTCACACGTCACTTCATGATGATTGCACAGAAAAAGAGACGGGGAAGAAAGTGATTTTTTGGTCATTTTCAGCTGATTGAGAGAATCTCGCCTCATATTTCACCTCTAAATACAAAGAGAAAAATAAGAAATGATAATTGCATTCTATTTTTAGGACCATTAACATGTTTGAATATTTGTGAAAATTTAGTAAATCGTTATTGTAAGGCATTTTTATTTATTTTATTTTTTTAAATAAATTAAAGGATGTAGAATAAATACTACCGTGATGTGTGTGTGCGCATATTATATATATATATATATATAGTATACAGGTATATTATTTATTTGTTGCATTACAGTAATGAAAATTGAATTTTATTTGCCAGTAAATTGTACTTAATGAAATTAAATGGTCTTAAAAATAGGCAGATTTATCTTTTTCCCCCCTCATATTTCACCTCTAAATACAAAGGAAAAAAAATCAAATTAAATTTGCATTCTATTTTTAGGACCATTAATATTTTTGCATGTTTGCTACATTTTTGTAAATCATTATTGTAACACATATTTGTTTAATTTAAATGATAAAATGAATGAACACTACCATGACGTATATATGTGTGTGTGTGTGTGTGTGTGTGCGTGTGTACTGCCACATTAGAGTAATGAACATTAGATTATTTGGTGATAAAATGTGCTTATTTGTCAAGAAATGGTCTTAAAAATAGGCTGAATTTGCTTTTCCCTCATATTTCACTTTTAAATACAATGGAAAATAATAAGAAATTATATTTGCATTCTATTTTTTAGGATTTCCGCATGTTTGTTTGCATATTATCATTTTTGTAACGTATAAATGTCACATTTGATTAAATGAAAACTAGATTTTTTTTTTGTTTTTCTTTTTTTGACAGGGTTTGAATGTCAAGAAATGGTCTTAAAAATAGGCTGAATTTGCTTTATTTCTTTATTTGAGGATTTCTTTCTTCCTTTTGATGTTGGGGTGAAATGTGAGCCGCATGTTTTCATCACTCAGAGAATCTGTTGAGCTGCTACACAATGACGTACCTCACTCTTTACTGTAAAAACAATCCATCACCACACACAGTTTCATTCTTATTGATCGTTTTGCCTTAAGTTCAGGGACGTGTGTGTGTGTGTGTGCTGATGTTCACGTATATCTGATATCTGCCATATAGACATGTGTAAGTGTGTGTGTGTGTGTGTGTACAGATGTGCTCTTCTACCAGCAGCCAAACTTTTGTAAGGTGTCCCGATCTTTTAGCACTTGTTGGATCTGATGTGATTGTAGTAACCTGCTGTAATCGAGAGCGATCGGCTGAAGTGCCAGTGTTATCGACACTAACTCCTGTCATATCTCTCTGTATGCATCGCTGTTTATGCCCGGTAACATTAGCTTACATTAAACGGCGCTGTATGTAGCTCATAATATAACAATATCTACAAATGTTGGATGTGTGAATTGTACAAAGCTCTTCTGATCGATGTATTCAGCTCACAGACTCACTACTGACAACCACAGACACTAAAGATTTGTTGAAACTGTATTGGAAACCTATATATTTTTATTGTCCTCTGTGAAACTGCATAGTATATTGTCAGAACTGCGTGCTGCATATGATATAATCTGTATTATAATATTTAATAAATGTATGTGTTGACTGTTTTTCTGGTGAATCGTGCTTTAGCTGCTAGGAATATATATATATATATATATATGTATATATATATATATATAAATATTATATATATATATATATATTATATATATATATATATATATATATTTGTATATCATGTATGTATATTTGATGATTACATTATGTGCATTATATAAATGCGTTATATAATGCAATAATAATAAATAATAATTAATAATATTATTTAATATTTATTATAATATTATTTAATATTGTATTAAATAATACAATATATAATAATCAACTTATAATGCAATGCCAAGCAAGATACAAATTAAATTCTCATGCATAACATAACAGCATAAAAAAAAGATCAAATTAATAAAAATTATAAAAAAAATAAAAGTGCATTAACATGAGGCTTCTTACATATTTATTTTAAGATTTTATTAATTTGTATTATTTTTTGAAGAATTAAATACTTCTAGCCCACGTCAGTAAATATTAATTTTTAGCACCTCTCTATTTTATTTCATTATTTATTGTACAGAATGAAATGGTTCTTTGTAAAATTAAATGACCATTTTCCTGTTTTTCTTAACTTTTTTTTTCGAATTTATTATTGCAAAGAAAGAAATGGTTCAACTTCAGTAATTATTGACTAATTATTGATGTATTATTATTATTATTATTATTGTAAAGGAGACTTATCTATTTATTGAGTAAATTTAGTAATTTATTAAAGTAAATGTTGACTTTCAGAACTTTCCTATTTTTATAATTTATTTGGTTAACACACAGTCTAAAACAGAATTATTTCCCTCTTCTGTCCTGTTTTTTTACTGACATTATATTTTTTATTTCTATTTTTTATTTTTCCCGGTAAATATTGACCTTTAGTCCTTCCTATTTATTTAACGCAGAAATGTCTGAAACCTAAAATAATAGTTCACTGTTTTTCCTTTGTTGTTTTATATCTTCTTAGCCAACATTTTTATTAATTTAATTTTCATTTAATTTTGTCCTTGGGACTTTTAAACGTGCTTAGATCACGGACTAAACAGTGACTCTCCGCGGACAGAACACGACTCTGAACCGCTAAGCCGCGGTGTTTGGGGCGGGTGTGAAGATGAACAGCGTCGGCGAGGGCTGCACGGAGCTCAAGCGTGAGTTATTCCTCAAATACCACAGGTGTGTTCAGGTAATCAGGTAGTGAGCACCTGTCTGGACATCAGCAGCCTGCTGTCAATCACTCATGATCTCTGTTTATTTACAGAAAGCCATCAAGGAGAAGGACATCCCTGTAGAAGGTGTGGAGGTCATGGGCCCAAACAGAGAGAAAGCGGACAGCTGATGGCTTGGTTTTATTTTATCTGGACTGGGACAGGTGTGTTGCCATCATCAGCACGCTCGGACCGCATCGATGACCCCTTGATGGACACTTACTGTTGAGACTGAAACTGGACATTCAGTGCTTTGCCTGGTAATGAATGGTTGTTAGAGAGGGGCATGCTTGAGCTGTCTGCTTTCTAACACATGCAGGGGAAACAAGAAACTAGTTGTGCTTGGGTTGCCAGGTGCAGCCTTTTCTCTGGACGCTTGTTGAAAAACAAAAACTAAAAAGGTAATTGCAACATTTAGTTTCATGACTTTTTTTCTCCCTCACAATTGCAAGTTTATCTCACCATTCAGACACTTTTGTTTGCACAAGAAAAAACAAACAAACAAAAACGTACAATTCTGACTTTTTTCCTCTGAATTATGATTTTTTTTTCAATGCAGAATATAAAAAGGTAATTGTGATTTTTTATCTTACAGTTCTGACTTTTTTAAAATCAGAATTCTGAGTTTATATCTCACGATTCTGTTTCGTTCGTCTTTTTTTTTTGTTTGTTCACAGACTTTTTTTTTCTTGTAATCGAGTTTATCATATTTTGATTTTCTATTAATTGTAAAAAAAGGTAATTGCAACTGTGCAATTATTTTTCTCTGACAATTCTGACTTTTTTCTACATTTTGCATTTATTTTTTCATAAAAAACAAAAAAGTTAATTGTAATTTCTTCTTAGAATTGACTTTTCTCTTCAATTTCAAGTGCATCTCAATTCATTTCTCCCCACAGAGTTATAAACTTCTTGCAATTCTGAGTTTACATCTTGCAATTAATATTTTTTTCCCCTCACTTACCAGTTTATCTCACAGTTCTGACCCTTCGCTCTGAATTGCTTAAAAAAAAAAAAAGATTTGACTTGTGAGATAAAGAGTCAGGGTTACCTTTTTAATTCTGTGTCAGAATCAAGCTTCCATAGTTTTCAGCATTCCTCGGAATATGTTTGTTAATGTAGAACAATCTCAGCGTGGGTGATTTATGTTTACTTTCATTATTTCTCATTGCAAGCCAACAACAAGAACTGCTTTGCTGCTTCCACAAAGTGTCTGTAACGAAGCTTTTCGAATCTTTGAATCAATTCAGTTTCGAAGCACTGTTCAGAATACTGTGTAAATGCAACAAAAACTACTCAAGCGTGCATAAAACACGTTTTACAAACCAATGCCAATTGTTTGTTGATATTGTTATCTAGTAAATGCAATTAACAAACCATCTAATACCATTAAAAGTCTCTGTATGTGTTATTTTATTTATCTGCAGAGCTGTTTTGTGTGTTTTATGGAGCGGGTTAATCAAGTGTCATTTAATGTGTCATTCATTTTTTTATAGAAATAAAAATTATTTCGTTCAGTTGGAAAATGCACGCTATAAATTATAAACTGGAAGCATCTGCTTTGGCCAATGGCTGGTGAAAACCAGCCCAAATATAAAAACTAATTTTCACACCTAAAAATACATATTTTACAGTCACTGTTATGCACACTGATCATAAAACACTCAAAGGGTCAAAGGCTTCCTACCAGTGGCCCGCCTTCACTTTCGCAGGGAGCTTGATTGACAGGCGACCTGACCAATCAGAATGCCGTATCTGGCGTTTTTTAAAAATGGTGTGCATTGACTTCTTTCCGCAGTTGAAACAAGAGACCTTTTAATGTTCATTCATGTTTATTTCATGCTATATCTAGTAAAGGGGAAGAGATGATCTCTTGAACTGAGGCACTACAATAGTTGCGTTTCTCCTTCAAATTGTGCAAATTAAAATTGCGCCTAATGGAAACACATCAATTTCGCAAAAACTCCCGTATATCACGAAAACGTTTTTACGCTCGCATGAGGTGGTTTTTCAGGCAATTCGAAAAAGGAATATTTTGCAATTTGTTTTTTCTTATTTAGAGGTCACATGGCGTATGTAAAAAGTCATACGATAATTTTTCAATGTACTATAATTACCCTCCAAGAAACGCTTCTTACGTGGCCGCTCTCGAGTATAAGAGGCTTCCCCTGCCATTAATGTGTTGACAATTTACAACACAAATACACGAATTACTTTAATAATGACAAAACTCTCTGCTCTGTCTTAATGTATTTTTTATTTTTTAATTTTTTTTGTGAGAACGTCGAGTGAAGCTAGCAACATTAACGAAAGGGGGCAGATCTTTGCGAAGGTAAAATAAATAAATAAATAAATAAAAACGGGAAAAGGCAACCCTGAACCAAGCCTCTTTACTGAAATCACGTGACTGTGGCGGTTTAAAACGCGATCCAACTCACTGGTTCGAAACAAATGATTTGCAAAGATTTCGAAGCCTTACGAATTTCGCAAGCGCAAATCACTAATTTGAGGCAATAAAGAAGAGAACAGTAGTTTGCCTCACTTGATTGTTTCCTTTGATGATTAACATTTATATCGTAAAACAGTTATCAAATCTTACCTCGCTCTCTTTGACCGTTTAAACTGAAGCAGTAAAGCCACGCCTTCTTTGATTTGATTGGCCATCTCAGTCACTGTCTAGCACTGATTGGCCTAACAAATCACAACAAACTCCAACTTTACTGGAACCTAATTACATCTGGAGCGTCCAATCAGAATAAATCAGTCTATTACACTAATGGAACAATTAAACTAATGGACTAATTAAAAGTCTGATTGTGCCAATTAGCCTGAAATGGGCTTCTAGCACATTTAGACAAAAGGATTTAACCATTCGTTACCAATTTAAAAGATTTAAACAATTACACTTCATGTGGACAAATGGCTCAGATAAGACAAATAACATTTTATGAATTAAATATGCAACTAAGAAAATATTGAGAGCCCAGCATAATTAATAAATATGAACTGCTATAGAAAATTCATTAACACGTTACAATGTTACATTAATGCGAGGTAACAACAAGTGATATTTCTAATTTATTTATTTAATAATCTTAATGTTTCAACATTTGTTAATCAAGTATCTGTTTATGCACCATGAACCAAAATTCAATAATGCATTTTTTTAATTAATGCACAATAAACCAGCATGCACAATTTTATTACTGATAATCCAGTGATTTCATTTTTTAAACACTATTTCCAGGTTTTCTGTTATTATTTGCATTATTCCTGCAAAACACGAGTTTGTAAAAATGACTCGATATAACTTTGATTCAATGCTTTAATTGAAAAACAAATGCATACAATCATCACATGATACAAAACGAGAAAAAAAGAAGAAAAATCACATGGGGGAGATTCCAGAAAAAAACATTTTTAAAACTTCAGCCTTTTATTCAAATCATAAAAAAATAATAAAACAGTCGATGTCTATGAAATGCACCGGATTAATCACAAACAACACCTCTTTAGTCTGTCGCCTCGCATCAATAATCAAAAAGGACAAAACAGGTTATTCATCTTCAGATCTTTCACAATCATAACCACATCTGTAAACACACGCGGCGTCATCCACATGATCATTAACATATTCGCAAGCTGAATAAGGCCATTTGGGTTCCTACAATGGAATGTAAATTACAAAATTGATAAAGAAAGGCGTGTGGCGGTGGAGAAGGCCGCTCATCGATAGTGGCGCGGCGGAGGGCTGTGGTGCTGGAGCGAGGCGCGGCGGGGGGGTGGGCTGTGGCGGGTCATGTGACGCGGGGGCGATCGGTAACGGGGCGGCGGTGACCCTCTGCTCTGGTACGGGGGTGAGTATCGTCCTCGAGACCTGGAGCGGGAGCGCGAGCGACCCCAGCTTGTGCCCCGCTCCTCCATCACTCTGATGTAAGACGTCTCTCCCTGAGACACAAACAAATATTCAGAAACAAACCACTGATTCCAGAGACGCCGGAGATTTAAAAAAAAACTATTGTCACATACACACACACACACATATATATATATATATATATATTTGTATAGGATATACAGCCAAATGAAAAATTATTCAGACACCAGATGTAATTTAATATTTTTAAACTAGTGGGTGCAGGACACTATAGTTTATTTATGTAAGTGAAGAGAGCAAAATAAAGTAAACTGTGACATATTACACCCAAAAAGTCTTCATACAGTGGACTACCAGTAAAAATTTGTGACCAAAAATTATTCAGACACTTTGACTTGACCATGTTTTTTATTTAATTGCTAATGTGGCGTTTTTACACCACAGATTGAACACAATTAAGCGTTGCTTGGTAATTGGTTGACCTACATTGCTATTCTGTAATTGGGATCCTGGACCACAAGACCAGTCATAAGGGTACATTTTTAAATTGAGATTTATGCATCATCTGAAAGCTGAATAAATAATCTCTCCATTGATGTGTGGTTTGTTAGGAGGACAATATTTGTCTGAGATACAACTATTTGAAAATCTGGAGTCTGAGGGAGCAAAAAAATCTAAATATTGAGAAAATCATCTTTAAAGTTGTTCAAATGAAGTTCTTAGCAATGCATATTACTAATCAAAAATTAAGTTTTGATATATTTATGGTAGGAAATTTACTAAATATCTTCATGGAACATGATCTTTACTTAATATCCTAATGATTTTTGGTATAAAAGAGAAATCTATAATTTTGACCCATACAATGTATTGTTGTCTATTGCTCCAGGGACACAATTGTGTACTTAAATTAACAGCTGAATAATGTTTGGTTGATTGTAATCCATTACACACCTTCCCATCAAAGTTTTCTGACATCATCAAGATGAATTTGTTCTGATACAGTTTAACTCCCGAGTTCTTGTCATGTTTTATTCCCATTTTCTAAACTAAAGTGAATAATCTCACATTAATGTGACAAATGTTGAAGTTTGGTTTGTCTGTAACTTTCAGTGAACTGTAACCTGGTCAGATACTTAGATGTGGATTAAATATAAATAAATAGTAGGTTAAAAAAGTCACTACAATGAACTTGACGTTTGATTTTCTGTAATTATATTTTCTATATTATATCACTAGCCCTGATACCACCTGACCTCAGAAGTCTATGCTAAATTAATAATAGATTATATGCAAAAATCTTAAGCTATAGACTAACATATACACTACAGTTTAAATGTTTGGGATCAGTAAGATTTATTTTTTGTTTCAAAAGAAGCCTCTTCTGCTCACCAAGGCTGCATTTATTTGATCATAAATACAGTAAAAATATTGAAATATTATTACAATTTAAAATATCTGTTTTCTATGTGAATATCTGTTAAACTGTAATTTATTTCTGTGATGTGCAGCGGTATTTTCAGCATCATTACTCCAGTCTTCAGTGTCACATGATCTTCAGAAATCATTCTAATAACAATAATAAACATTTCTGATTATTATCAACGTTGAAAACAGTTGTTCTGCACAATATTGCATGAAACGGGGATATTTTATTTTTCAGGATTATCTGATGAATAGAATGTTCAAAAGAACAGCGTTTATTTAAACTAGAAATCTTTTGAAACTTTTAAATATCTTTACTGTAATTTTTTTTTTATCAATTTAATGCATCCTTGCTGAATAAAAGCATTAATTTCTTAATCTTACCGACCTCTTTTTAATTAATTAAAAACAGAACTAAAATGTAAAAAATTAATTATCAAAATAAAAATAAATAAATTGAGAGAACAAAAAAAAAAAAAAAAAGACCTCCTGGTCAATGGTAGTGTATCTGAAAACTATATATGATAAACAAAAATATCAATATGTATAATAAAGCAATAATCCCCAAGCTGTTATAAATTCACTGTAAACCACAGCTTCATGGGGCTTATTGCTTTTATAAAACGGTTATTTCATATACGTAGTAAGGTTTCACAGAATAAAACAGAGCAAATAAAGTGTAATGATATTAATAAAAACAGTATTCTTCCGCCAAACAATGTAGTTCCTAAGAAACAGTTGAAATAAACCCAGAGGGATGACCTGAATTTGTCTGAATTTTAAGTGTAATGAGCTGAAGTGTCTCAGGACCCTGACCTGGTGGGATCTGAACTCTGTGCCGTCCAGGCGTCTCAGTGCGTACTCCATATCCTCTCGTCTGAGGAACTCGACCACGCCCTCGCCGTCACGCTGCACGTCAGCGAAACACACGTCTCCGGCCTCCCGCATGTGGTCCTTCAGATCCTGCCAGCTGCCGGAGGGAGGAAGACCTGCACACGGGCCAGAGCGCTTTATTATGATGCTTGATGCACTGCTGCAAACATCTGTCTCAGACGTAGATGCATGCAAACAAATGATCCTTCTTCTGCACTACGAGTCCAGCGTTCACATCCTTACAATAAATGATTACCAGGAAGTAAACAGTTTCTTCAAAACACGCATTAAGATATTTATAAAGATTCTGAGAGGTTCATGTCTCCACAAAAAGGTAAAACAAATCCATTTGAACTGAGCGTTTAATCCAAGGCTTTAGATGAGATACGATCAATCTTATAATCAAATCACTTCACAAGACAAGGATCAAACTGCTTGATTCATATGAATGTGTTGGATCTTTCTGGATCTTTAAGACTTGTTTAATGGAGAGACAGAAAACCCCAGGTTTCATTAAACTTCTGTTAAATTCATGTTTTGAAGATGAATTATGGGTTCGGGGAGTAAATGATGACAACATTAACAGTTATTTTAGTATCATTGATACACTACTACAATTTTTGTTAATATTTTGAAAAATTTTACTTTTATATTTTCCGTTTTTATTTTAATTTTAGTTAATGTTTTAGTAATTTTTTGTGTTTTTACCATTTCTGTTGTTTTTAAATATGTCTATAGAGTTTTTATTCATTTTATTTCAGTTTTAGTTATTTTAATACAATATAAACTTAATGAAAATGAGAATTGTTGCCTTTGCAACTTATTAAATTTTACCTTTATATTTTCAGTTTTCATTTTAATTTTAGTTACCTTTTTAGTAATTTTTTGTGTGTTTTTACCATTTCTGTTGTTTTTAAATATGTCTATACAGTTTTTATTCATTTTATTTCAGTTTCAGTTATTTTAAAAGATAAACTAAACTAAAAAATGAGACTTGTTGCCGTGGCAACTTATTAATAATTTGAACTAAATTTTGCTTTTATTTTTTCCATTTCCATTTTAATTTTAGTTAATGCTTTAGTAAAATGTTTGTGCATTTCAGTTGTTTTTAAATATGTCTATAGAGTTTTTATTCATTTTATTTCAGTTTTAGTTATTTTAATACAATATAAACTTAATGAAAATGAGAATTGTTGCCTTTGCAACTTATTAAATGTTACCTTTATATTTTCAGTTTTCATTTTACTTAATGTTTTAGTAATTTTTTTGTGTGTTTTTACCATTTCAGTTGTTTTTAAATATGTCTATACAGTTTTTATTCATTTTATTTCAGTTTCAGTTATTTTAAAAGATAAACTAAACTAAAAAATGAGACTTGTTGCCTTGGCAACTTATTAATAATTTTAACTAAAATTTAAATTTAAATTTAAAATTAAATTAAATTTATGCATATAGCAGACGCTTTTATCCAAAGCGACTTACAGTGCATTCAGGCTATCAATTTTTACCTATCATGTGCTCCCGGGGAATCAAACCCCCAACCTTGCGCTTGTTAACGCAGTGCTCTACCACTTGAGCTACAGGAGCACTAAACTTAGCTATTTTTCCCATTTTCATTTTTATTTTAGTTAACGCTTTAGTAAATGTTTTGTGTGTTTTTACCATTTCAGTGGTTTTAAATATGTCTATAGAGTTTTTATTCATTTTATTTCAGTTTTAGTTATTTTACTACAATATAAACTTAATGAAAATGAGAATTGTTGCCTTTGCAACTTATTAAATGTTATCTTTATATTTTCCGTTTTCATTTTACTTAATGTTTTAGTAATTTTTTTGTGTGTTTTTACCATTTCAGTTGTTTTTAAATATGTCTATACAGTTTTTATTCCAGTTTCATTTATTTTAAAAGATAAACTAAACAAAAATGATACTTGTTGCCGTGGCAACTTATTAATAATTTGACCTAAATTTTGCTTTTATTTTTCCCATTTTCATTTTAATTTTAGTTAACGCTTTAGTAAATTATTTGTGTTTTTACCATTTCTGCTCTTTTTAAATATGTCTATACAGTGTTATTCAATTTTAGTTATTTTACTACAAGATAAATTAAACAAAAATGAGAACTTTTGCCTTGGCAACCAGCTTAAATAAAATAGATTTTTTATTATTTTACATAGTTTTTTTTATATATATATTTTATTTTCACAATGACATTTTTAATAGTTTTAGTAGCCCTGCTTTACAACTGACTGAAGTAGTGTTATCAGGACTGTTTTAAATACGAATCCTCAAACCGCGTCACACTCACCCGTCACAATAACACGAAACTCAGATCTGCGCGACGGAGGCCCAAACCTTCCCCGCGGTCCTCCTCCTCCTCCTCCTCCTCCCGCAGGTCCACTAAATTTGGATCCGGAAGAGCGTGGATATTCCACACGCAGCTTACAGTCTCCAAATCCATATCCATTCCTCCCAAAGACGGCGTCCTCCGCATCCCTACAGGAAGAGAGGAAAGTGCTCCTAAGTCTCGTTCTACACGTGAAAAAGCCTCGTCCGTGTTCTCGGAGGCCACGCGACTCACCGTGGATCCTCAAACCGCACGAAGGCAAACGGGATGGTGCCTCGGTTGTTCTTCAGCTCAATATCCCGGATTTTCCCGTATTTGAAGAAGAGATCCTCAATGTCCCTCTCCTGGACGTCCATGGGAAGGTTTCCCACGTAGATGCGTCCGTCCGACATGTTCCTGAACCGTGGAAATACAGCGTTTTCCGCCTCGGGGCGTTCAGAACATCCAAACTCTAGTCCGTCCTTCTAAAAGCCTCTGTTTACAACTCTGAACTCATGTCCAGTTCAAGAAACCCAGCACGGGAGCCTCCAGGAGCACAGTCTGGAAACTTAGAAACGAGGAGAATCGATTAAAACAGACACATATCGCCTGAATCCACCACGAAACATTTCAATAACGTCTGCAAACCACATTAACACCTGATGCACCTGTAAATCATAATTAACCTCGTTCTGTAGGGAAGATATCACCTTAGTTAGACATCTGTGACCCTGGACCATAAGTAGCACAGGTGTATTTGTAGCAACAGACAACAATACATTGTATGAATTAAAATTATACATTTCTCTTTTATGCCAAAAATCATTAGGATATTAAAACCCCTTAACTGTCACGTCCCACCTGTGGGACGCTTGGCGCTCTTTTTGTTGTTGTCCTTATTCTCTATAAAATCTTTTAGTAATCATCATAAATTAAATATCATTTGAAAGCTCAAGATTCATCCTGTGAAAACCATTTTGAAATCGGACATTGCGTTACCATGGAAATGGTACTTTAAAATCTTATGGCAGTCTCCTCCCCCTTAGTGGGCGGAGTCAAGTGTCATATTACAAAATGCATTACGGTCTTTTACAATCAAAACTTTTTATAATCTTGGCAACAAACATATCATTGGAAAGGTCTGAGTCTCAGGATTCCATATTTGGTGGTTATTCTGAGTATTGAAGTAAAATTGACAGAGAAATCTAGGGGAAAAATCGTTAAACAAAATTCAAAGGAGTTTTGATGGCTCCCAGTGGCTGTTTGTGGTATGACGCCCTAAATAAAATCTCACAGGAACCTCAATTTTTTTCATATCAACTTCAAATTTGGAACATAACTTATTTAGACACAAGGCTTTAATTGTATACCAATTTTAGAATAAAACCTGTTATGTAAAATATTTATAATAAATAAAATTAATATAGCGCATTTTATTTACAGTACATTTAAACTTCTATAACTTTTTGATACTTTAATTAATTCCACTTTTGCCAAAATCTGCTAATTTTTCTTCTTTAAAAAGAGACCAACCTTAGGTCTATATTCCAATGTGTTCATAAAATACAACAATTTAAGTTTGGATAGTGCACTTTAATGCCTATTTAAAAAAATGGGGGTGACAGTTAAGATATTTAGTAAATTTCCTACTGTAAATATATCAAAAATTAATTTTTGATTAGTAATATGCATTGCTAAGAACTTCATTTGAACAACTTTAAAGATGATTTTCTCAATATTTAGATTTTTTTGCTCCCTCAGATTCCAGATTCTCAAAATATCGTCCTATCATAACAAACCATACATCAATGGAGAGATTATTTATTGTATAAATGTATACATTTCAGCCTTATGACTGGTATTGTGTTCCAGGGTCACATATGATACATATTAAGTGACCACACTTCTAGCCAAGGCCTAGAAATATGAATTTTAATATGTTAAATGGCACGAAACATACATTTTAACAGACAGGACAGAATAAATAACTGCCAAATCAACCTCTAATATATGAGTTTTGTCAAGAGAACCGCTATACATATATGTAATTAAATACTTAACACTAAAATCTGTTCATATTTAATCACCTTTTAATGCAGACTTTGATAATTCAATAAAAGAAGTCGAATGCACATCAGAGGACAGCCATGACAGCTGCTAGCATCGCTAGCATCGCATCTAACGCATTTAATTCGTTATATAATTCAAAACATCGACCTAAATCCGTTCGTTTCCACTATTATATAGTATTCAGCTTCAAAAAAAAAAAAAAATCTGAAAGTGTAATGTTTGTGTTTAATGACAATACAACACAATCATATTAGCATACTAGCTGTTAGCTTCTTTGTTGAGACAGCTGCTCAAAGAAAAAAGACAAACACCAGCAAATAACGAGGTCGGCTTTTTTTCCTCATCCACGAATGTGGTTAAAGATGAAATATAACCGGGATTAATAGTTTGATTTACCTCTGTAAATTGTAGCTCGTGATAAGAACCAAGGATAAACAAGCGCACGCGCTTCCCCCTCCCCGGATCAGGAAGTGACCGAGACACACTTCCGCCCCCTTCAGACCGAAACGAGCAACTGCAGCAGACGGCCGACACAAAACAGATAAATAGAGAGAGAGTTTTCATCTTAAATTAATTTTTTATTCTCTTTTATATCATTATACTGAAAAATATGCAATAATAATAATAATAATAATAATAATAAAAAATAAAAAAACTAATACATTCCAAATAAAAATATTAATGTCTTTATGTATTATTTTCATGTATATATTCATATCAGTGCTGTTTCCCAGCATTTCTGTCTAAGTGCTCCCACTAAAACCAACCCATAAACCAGTTTAGCATTTTTTTTTACAGGAAAACTAACATTATATAATACTAATTACTAATTATTTTATTTTATTAATTATATTTAGCAGATGATTTTATCATGAGGGGTCCTGAATCAAACTATGTACGTACACATCTTCATTACAGTTTTTAACGATTGCTTACACACTAAAATTAAAAATAAAATTTATCTTGTTGTAATTTACTTTCAAAGAGCAGAACCTCAGCCCAGATCTGCACAACTGTAAGCACATTCCCAGCCTCACACTTTTTGCAAAACGCTAAACACACTTCTCTACATCAGACACAGAAATCTAACATTATGTCACTTCTTTGCCATTTCAAGACACTGCTTTCTAAAATACTACGCATATGAAGCTATTGATCAAACACAGCCGTCTGGTGTGCAGACACTTAGGTGCTGAACTGTACACTCAACAATCAAGGTGTAAGCACTATAAAAGTTAACAGGTGAATTTTTGTGAAAAGCAGTGGTGCAGGAAGAGGAATAGGGAGAAACATCTTTGGCCAGAGAGCTCTTTTGAATGTCCCGGGTCAACGTGGTGGTGACATCACAATATATGCTGCAATCTGGCATGCCAAAATAGTTCCTTACAACACCGACCACATACGTTTTTAGACTGTGTAAGGATGGATTCTCCATTTGAGAAGATTCTTCTCTCGCTGTTTTGCGAGCGAGGACATTGACTGTGAAGTGGATGAAGTGGAGATGATGCTGAGGTGTTGTTTACTCATCTCCGCAAAACTTTATGTACTACTGTATACTGTATTTGGAATACATTCTGATTTTCAGTGCAAAATGCAGCCTATTTGCAACGATGTACTGAAAGATTTTACAATGTGCTGGGAAATAAATATTGTCATGAATGTGCAGTTCTTGTCTCATGTGTTGTGTTTGGTCAATATATTCATGTACTTTAAAAAAAAAAAAAAACTGTTGTTAAATTATTGTAAAGTTTTGAATGAAGTGTGTCGTTTTGCAAAAGATCTGAGATGTTCTGATACTTGTGTGTGTGTGGATGTGTTACAGTTTTTCTCATTTGCTAAGACACACTAAATGAAACTGGGATCCGCTTGATCTTCATCATCACATTATTAGCACAGCAGAAGTCTTCTCTTGCAAATGTTTTAACACTTTTTCATTTGTTTCACACATTTTTCACACCCTTTTTTCAAAACAGTTACCACAGATCTCATTGAAAGGCCCCAAACTCTATTGGATTCACTGTGTTGAACAAAAGAAAAAAATCTATTCACAGCTGATAGAAACTACTTGCATAATTATAAATCTCTATGCACCTGTGTGAAACTCATTTGCAAAACTCTTCAATCAGCAATCAGTCCTCATCCATCTATAAAAGATGCCACCTCTGTGTTGCTATTTGCAAGCATG
>NC_056606.1:22959231-23149231 GCF_018340385.1 Cyprinus carpio | reverse complement strand
ATAATAATAATACAGGTGGTAAATCAGAAAGCCAAATGATGAATCAGATTTCGTAATAAGTCCATGGCCTACCCATAAAATAAGGCTAACATGTTTAGACAAAACACCATCAAGATGTTTGACATCAATTAAACCCATAAAATAAGGCTAACATGTTTAGAAATGTATGTTACTGATCATGAAAATGAGGAAAATTTTTATTATTTAAATAAAACATAATCATATGTCATGCAAAGACTTCTGGCAAATACCTTTTAGTGTTTTTTTTTTGTAGCATGTTCCTTTAAATGTTAATGAGCTCTGCTGACCACGCCCCTCCCTTCCAAGCTGCTCTCTGAGGGACTGTTTATTTTAGTCGCATTCATCGTGAAGTCCAATCTGTGCTGAAACACTACTGTCAGCTCCAAAAACCATAAATTTTACAGTAATTAACAATATTTCTACATTAAAATTACATACTATTACATAAACCATTTACAGTTTTTTCACCATATATTCTAATGACTAATTTCACTAATTTCCAGTTTTTTACTATAATATTTATTTTCTGTAAAAATTCAAAATATATTATATTATAAATTGTAAATACATTATTATATATTAAACATACATTAATATATATATATATATATATATATATATATATATATATATATATATATATATATATATATATCTATATATATATATATGTATGTACAATGAGAATGCCTTTAATCGTAACCTAAATTTAACTGGAATGTAAGTCTGAAGTAAAATGGAATAAAATGTAAAAATAACTGCTTTATTTTCAAATAAAATTCAATTTTTTTTCATGCACAGAACATATTTGAGGCATTTCTGTTAAAATAGCATAATAAAGTTTGTATTTAATTGATATATTTCATTATATTCAATAAAATTAAATAAAGGTGCTTCACGATGCCATAGAAGAACCTTTTTAGTGGTTCCAGAAAGAACCTTCAACATCAGAAGAATTCTGAATTCTTCAGATTATAAAAAGGTAAGAAAGAGATGGTTCTTTGACTGAATGGTTCTTCTATGGCATCGCTGTGAAGAAGCTTTCAAGAACCTTTATTTTTAAGAGTACATGTATTTCGAAGTCTTCAAAATGAATCAAATCAACATACTGTAATCAAAACCTCAGTGATTGTGACAGTTTGTGTTTATCTCTGTCTTTTCAGAGTTTCCCTGGCCCCTTGTGCATCAAAAGTGCGTAACAACTCTCAGCGAACTCTCAAAGCAGATGCGACCTGCACACCTAAAGTCAACCTGATGTTCATGAAGACCCACAAGACGGCGAGCAGCACTTTGATGAACGTTCTCCTGCGCTTCGGAGAAAAGCACCAGCTGAGGTTCGCTCTCCCAGACGGCCGTAACGACTTCTTCTACCCGTTGAGCTTCTTCCGAACCCAAGTGAAGAGCTACCAGCCGGGTCTGTGTTATAACATCGTGTGCAACCACATGCGATTCAATGCACCCGAAGTGGAGAAGCTGCTCCCGGCGGATGCCTTCTTCTTCACCATCCTACGAGATCCCGCAGAGCTTTTCGAGTCTTCGTTTCACTACTACAAAGCCTACGTGCCTCAAACGTGGAGAGTCCCTGGAGGGAACCAGTTGGAGGAGTTTCTAAATGATCCAAAGCGCTACTTCAACCCACAGGGGATCAACGCTTTCTACCTCAAGAACCTACAGTTTTTCGACTTCGGCTTCGAGAATAACTTGGAAGCTGATGACGTGAGGGTCCAAGAAAGCATCGAGTACATGGAAAAGCGCTTTCAGTTGGTTTTAATGTCGGACCACTTTGAGGAATCGCTCATTCTGCTTAAAGACGCTCTGTGCTGGCAGATGGACGACTTGCTGTTTTTTAAACTCAATGCTAGGAATGCCACTTCTGTGTCTCCCATGAGCCCTGAACTGAGGACTCGAGCTCGGGAATGGAACGGAGCCGACTGGCGACTTTATCAGCATTTTAACGCCACTTTCTGGACGCTCGTGGAGAACTATGGACGGAGCCGGATGGAGGAGGAAGTGAGGGAGCTGCGAAGGAGAAACGCAGAGATGGAGGCCATCTGCATTGATGGCGGGGGAGCCGTGGAGGCGGCGGACATCACGGATGGACACATGAAGCCCTGGCAGCCCATCGGAAAAGCTTCCATACTAGGATACAACCTGAAAAACGACATCGAGCGACAGTATGAGGAGCTCTGCAGGAAGATGCTGACCCCCGAGATCCAGTATCTGACTGATTTAGGAGTCAATCTGTGGGTCACTAGATTATGGGGCTGGTTTAAGGATAGTGTTGTTCAGTTTGGGTTTAGATAGTGTAATTGCTTCATATACGTTGGCAGTGTTAATTGTACAGTTAACAATACAGTCTTGAAAATAAAAGTGGTTTTTCACAGCGATGCCATAAAAGAAGCATTAAGTCAAAGGTTGTTTAAAGAACCATCTCTTTCTTACCTTTTTATAATCTGAAGAAGCTTCTTTCGACACAAAGAAGCTTTTGTGAAACAGAAAGGATCTCGAGATGTTAAAGGTTCTTTATGGAACCGTCTAGACAAAAAAAGGTTCTTCTATGGCATCGTGGAGCACCTTTATTTTTAAGAGTGCAACTCGAGGTTGTCTCTAGTTATAACTGATATAAGCCAGGAGGGGTCAAAAGAAAGTGTAAAAAATTAATACATAATAAAAAAGAGAGATTAAAACAAATAAATAAATAAAATAAGCATTTTCTTTATTTGAAAAATAATTTTAAAGTATACAAACAAACAAACAAACAAATAATGATTCAAATAATTAAATGACAAAAAAAACAAAAGCTTCTTATGTACATTACTCATAACAAAAATGAGAAGAAATTTAATTTTGTAAAAATAAAGTGTAATCACATATCCAGGTTTGCTAGGATTGGCAACAATGTAAAAGTAACCCAATTCCACGGTAAAACCACAGACATGGCAACCCTGCATATATCAAGACTTCTGAAAATGAGCGTTTTAGGGGAACTGGGAATTACATGGTAATTCATAGTTTTCACCTCCAAAGACCATAAATTTGACAGTATTTCTACAGTTAGATTACATACAATGTTAAAAAAAAAAAAAAAAACCTGTAAAAAAATACAGTTACAGTTTTAACTTAAATTTACAGTTAAATACTGTAATTTTATTAACTGATATAATGGTAATATACCAGCCTATCAGCCTGAAATCTGTTTTGTACCTTTGTAATACACTGATAACCACCAAAAGCAGGTGCTGATGGGAAAGTCACATGATGAACCAAAGCCTATCACATGCAGCTTTTAAATACTAACATATACAGAAGTGCACATTCACACAAACAATAAACACCTTCACGGTAACACACATAAAACTGAAATAATGCAATAAACATTCATTTAACGACATTAGATGTAACATACAACCGTAATGTACACAGCTGATGAGAAAAAACTAAGAAGAAAGTTATTTCAACAAGAAAAAAAAAACAGCAAATTTGAAATGTAATGCAGGGAATTCTGGGAATGTCAATTTACGGTTATTCACTGTAAATTATACATTCCTTTTCCACTTCCAAAAACGGTATACTACCGTAAAATTACATGTGATGTCCAATACAGTTTTTCACCGTATATAGTACGAGAGCTTACCGTTAACCATTCAACAGGTTTTTACTGTAACATTTTTACAGTCTTTTACCATTAAATTACAATCAATTTTTTTACAGAGTATAGTTACATAAATCAAAATTGAATTAAATAGTAAATAAATTAATAAAAATAGTAAATTATAAATAATTAAAATAAATAGGCTAAATAAATAAATACACATTATATCAGTACTACAGTGCTATAATGAATAGAAAAAAAACTTCACAGAAGCTAAATATTCTTGACATTTATAACAGTAGCTTTTCACAGTATTAATTGAATATTTATTTAAGAAACAATACAGATTTGTTTTAAGGATATAGTCTGTCACAGAAGGTTGATTTGGGAGTCTATAACAGCTAAAAGATTGTAAAACCCTGTAATAATGAACCACACAGGGCCCCTGAGATTGGCTTTAGCTTATTTATTCAGCTTTTCAGAAACTGACCCTGAAAGAAAGACTATACTGTATCTGCAAGGAGAGAGTTATTTCTATAATCTCTGGTTTATTTAGATGTGATGTGACAATCAAATCATTTCTCATCGTCATGAAGCGTGCCTCCAAACTGAGAGCGGGAAAAGAAAAAGGAACATTTAATTTCGATTGACTAAATGTACTGGAGAAGTGTCATTATTTCATTATATTAAAATGTTATTGCTTCCGCAGTGTCACATTATTATTGCAGTTTTTTTTACTAGCCTACTTGATCGCAATAGTGATGTTGGCTTATTCAATCCACATACAGAAGTGCTTTGTTAGAAGCCTCAAGTAAGTATTGAAGATGTTATTAAATGTAACTTTAATTTCATCTGTGTGTATTTGCTTTCACTCTAATGTACTACTATGATAATAAACTGAAAAAAATAAAATTATTGTCACATACTTAAGCATAAAGAGAAATATGACACTCTAGCTTTTAAATGTTCACAGTATATTAAATCGAACGTTTTAAACGGTTAAATCTGTCAGGTTCAAAAATTACTAACGGACTTTTCAGGATGCCGCCAATCGATTTCAAGCACATGTCCATTGCTGGGCTCTCATTGGACAGCACGGCGTTCTCCAACGGCAAATGGGCGGGGCTTAACGGACCGCACATTTTCAGTTAGGGTGTCTGAAAGAGTATATTTGAACTCTTCACTGTTTGTTTTCAAATAACATTTGTTAAGGTTAATCTAAATATCATTATTTATATGTAAATTCACTGTTGTTGAAGAAACAGCGTGGTCAGGTGGTATCTGTTACCTTTCACCGCGATGGTTCTCACCAATTTTTAAACAAATATTTTTAAACAATATTTTATAGAATTTACACAAGCGGATTTTTATTTTTAATCCCATGTATACATAATCTGAAGACGTAGATTTAAAAGATTATACTTCCGTGAGTTAAAAAGTCATCAACAATATATACAAAACACTGAAATTTGAACGTGTTTCGATGAGAGATTGGTCGTTGTGGGCCACCAGGCGCCCACACCGAGATCCTTTGTGTCCAAGCATTAGCTATGGCAAGCAGTTATAACATTTAATCCTTAAAACATACTGGTATTTATTTTCATGCTACTAGTAGTTATTTTCTTAGCTGTATCTACCATTGAACACTAGTACTTATTCTTTAGCTGTGCTTATTTTTTAGCTATAGTACTTATTCTACTGTTCTAAGCAAAGGTACATGATGAATACTTACTATTTAAAAAGGTACTACTCACTATTGGAATATCTAGCAGAACTGAATAGTTGATCTCTGAATGACAGATCTCCACAGACCTCAAGGGCAAAATTTTGAAATTAGTAGTCACTATTAAATATGTACTAGGATTTAGTAAGTACTAGTATCTAATTAATAGATACTAGTAACTAAAAATAAAGTACTAGTACCTAATAAATAACTATTAGTAGCCTATATAAAAAACATATGTACTAGTCACAATTGTAATACACTTTGCAGAACTAAATATTTGATGTCTGAATGACAGATCCACATAGAAATCAACTACAATTTTTTTTAAATGTATTGCTAGTAACAACAGAATAATTACTAGTCACTATTGAAACAAGTGCTAGTATCTATGAAAGTACTAATATCTATTGAATAGGCACTAGTATCTAATGAATAAGTAGTATTTATTTAATAAGTATAGTATCTAATGAACAAGTACTAGTAACAATTTCATAGTTAATAAATTAAGGCAGCATACACACTGAGACGCGTTCAGCTGTATATGTAAAAATTTTGTATCGTATCAGTGTTTCGTCCAGACAGATCCAGTATTTTTGGAGCCTGAAACCATTATTTTTAGAAAGCAAGTCCTAGAGTGGATAAATCTGAAAACGACACCTTTGTGTTTTCGTGTGTACAGCCAATCCGTATCTTTGTGAAACGATGATATTATCACCCCACATCTCGACCCTAGTCATACACTGCTACGTCACGTAACAGCAACTACAAAAATGGCGGACTACATGCTTGTGTTCATACTGCAGAAGCTACTGAGCCTATAGCTTTACTAACTTCACTAGCTATTTTTGTTGTTATGTTGGGTAGGGATGAACGATATTGGATTTTTGCCAATATCCGAAATGCCGATATTTTTCAACTCATTTTGGCTGACAGTCAATGCCGATATATTACCTTTTGTTTGGAAACAACACCAAGTCTCTCCTGTGCAGAGGTTATAAACGAAGATGCAGTGGTAACTGTTGTGGTATTTGTCATTTTATGACATAAATTACTGATTAATTTAATCAGGAACACAATCTTAATGTTATTCGTGTATTTTACTTAAATTTTATTACATGTAGGCCAACAAGTGCCCTCCTAATTAAATAAAAAGGCTGCTGCTGCTGCTACTGCACATGCTAGTAATGTTGACTAGCACACCCGACACATCATTCTGTATGTGCATTCCAAAACAGTGAATCTAATCATCACTCCGGCAAAAGTTTGCTTCAAGAATGACCTCACTGTTGACATTATCTTATCACTATCACAACCTGAGGTCATGTGAGTTATTCATCTTATCGGCAACGGCAAGGCATATTGGCATAATTTTTCATATCGGGCTGATGCCGATGTTTACATTTTAAGCCATTATAGGCCGATGCAGATAATGTTCCGACAATATCGTGCATCCTAAGTGATGGGTTTGTATACAGCGTTCAAGGTTTATGCACATGCTCCAAATATTCTACTCCATTTTTAGTTTATTTCTGTGGCAGAATTGCACCACCACATACTGGTCTGGCATGCATACTACATCGTTTTGAGTCAGTTTTAGTGGTTTCGTGTATATGCAGTAGGGGTGTCAAAACTAAACATTGCATCGATGCATAACGATGCGGACGTGGACGATTCTGCATCGATGCAGTAATAGACCATAACTGATTATAGCCTACTGATGTCATTCGCATACGTGCTTGTCATGCAAATATTAAAAATGCACTCACTATTTTAAAATCTAAGCTTGGCCTTTTCCCGCATATGGCACATGTCTGCGCTAAAGACAATCACGGCTGGCTTCTTTGCACAGGATGAGCTGTGAGACACTCACTGTGCTTCCACTCGCTGTTATTGTCAAGTCAAGTCAAGTCATCTTTATTTATATAGCTTTTTACACAAAAAAGATTGCGTCAAAGCAACTGAACAACAATAATTAGGAAAACAGTGTCAATAATGCAAAATGACAGTGAAAGGCAGTTCATCATTGAATTCAGTGATGTCATCATGCAGCTCAGTTCAGTTTAAATAGTATCTGTGCAATAATTTGCAATCAAGTCAACGATATCGCTGTAAATGAAGTGTCCCCAACTAAGCAATTGTAGTCTTTTGCTTTAGATATGTTTTCATTTCTGCTGTTTGGAATCCGGTAGGTATTAGGTGCATGAAACTCACGTACTGACAGACTTTCACATGTGCTTTGTGTTTGTTTGTCATGAAGTTTGCGGCTGCGTATGGGCGCTGCAAGGAGGGGGAAGGTTAGGTTCTAAGGGCGAAGGGAATGAAAGTGAAAGTGACGTGACGTACAGCCAAGTATGGTGACCCATACTGCATTTAACCCATCCAAAGTGCACACATACAGCAGTGAACACACACACACACTGTGAACACACACCCGGAGCAGTGGGCACCCATTTATGCTGCGGTGCCCGAGGAGCAGTTGGGGGTTCAGTGCCTTGCTCAAGCGCACCTCAGTCGTGGTATTGCCGGCCCGAGACTCGCACCCACAACCTTAGGGTTAGGAGTCAAACTCTCTAACCACTAGGCCACGACTTCCCCATGCGGAATGGAACGTGATTTCTACCAAGGGAGAATTACTTACTCACTTAATTATATCTTTATCAATATATTAATTAATATAATTATTTTAAAAAGTAGCCTGCTTAGATAATTTAATAAAAATGCACATAATAAATTTTATATAACCGTGATGCATTGTGATATTAAATTTAATCGAATTGTTGACATGATAATCGTAATAGAACTGAATCTTGAAACCAGTGCCGATTCACACCCCTAGTCTGCAGATATTTCTGGAAATTACGCAGTGTTTACGGAAGAACGACATCGGATAGGGAAAGCTCTAGCTTCGTGTGAATAAGCCTTAAATGTTAAAACGGCTTGCCATAGTTTAACCGCCCAATGGCGCCGCACGCACAGTGGGCGGAGTCTCGCAGGCTCCGCCCACCGTCGGGTAATCGTCGGCTTCTTCTGAACCGAACTGCAGTGCAGAGCCGGAATGGGGGGCTTGGCCCCAATCCAGCACGGTCAAAATTAGCTCTCTGTTGAATTACATGCAGTCAGCCAGTGGAAGCGGCTGAGATCCTGACGCCCCAGTCCCGCAGCCTTGTATGGGGGGTCCAAACCCCGCAAGGCTGCTGCTCGGCTCCGCTTTCGTCCAAGAAAGCCTTTTCCAACAGCAACTTTACAGCAAGGGACAAGAACAAAGACTTTATCTGTAAGTAAACCTTCACACATTCGCCAAAAGTAAATAATAGAAGTCGACACTTAACAATTCTTCTAATCCTGCGCGATTTGAAGAGAATGCACCTATTGTGTTTTTCGTAATTTAAAACTGTATCCAGCTCACAAAAAGCGTGACAGATGGGAACACAATCGAAAAACAGGAATAACGAAAGTGCCTCTGTATATGTGCTGATGTCTCAGCGCCTCCTTTGTTCTGTCTGCTGTTGAACAGGAAAGTCTATTCTTGATCTACTAGATTCGGATTAATAAACGACAGTAAAAGAGCAGCAGCCCACTCTAAGAACTGAATGTACTATTTGTACCCAGACACAGATTGACTGTATTCTCCCCAGTCTGCCACCTACACACACACACACACACACACACACACACACACACACACACACAACCCCAGCTTTATCTGGGTTACTGATGTGACTGTAGGAAACTTGCATCTGAACTAAAGCGTAGGGTTCAACCGGTTCTCAGTATCATCAGCACGCCCGATGGGTTTATAAAATCCAGACTGCATGCACATGAAGCCTGACTCATTTCTTGGTTCATGTTAGGACAAGGTGTCTTCCCCCCCCACCATTATCATAATACCACGCATCTGTGATAGATCAGGACTGTCTAGGGAGCTCCAGAGCAGTTGCATGCATGCATGGCACAGTCCTAAATTTAGACACTGAGATGAAGTCATACATACGGGCATCGACGGAGACGTGTCTCCTTTGCTTTTAGACTGATTTCAGCATCGTGCATTTCAAAGAGGTCTGTTTTAAAATGCTTCTGCATGCATAAAGGGCACGTGAAATGATTAAAGTGGCATTGCAGTCATTTTTTGCATTGCACTGCATGAAATTAGTATGCATGCATTTATGGTCAATTTTAAGGGTTCTTTTTTACTGGAAATTGAGTAATGCATAGTGAAAATAGGGTGTGTGTGTGTGTGTGTAGTAGTGTGTAGAATGGGGTAAGGTGGACGTGAGCTGGAACGGGGTCAGCAGGGGCGTGTTTCCACAATCAGTCTGTTCTGCAGCAGTTGGCTGGGTTCATCAGGTTCACGCGTGCTCAGTATGGCGGGCTGAGGCGGGGGAAAATGTGACCTTGTTTGACTGGATTTGGAAACGCTCCAAGATGCAGTCGGGGAAGTGCAATGGCAGGCAGGTGCCTGGCCGGCGAATGAAAAGAAATGCATATGCTGCAGTGCTGTTGCTTCTTGTATCTGTGCTTGACCGTGCATGTTGCAGGCGTGCACCGGGTGCATCAGATAGATTTGGTCTCCGTCTGACTCAGCAGGAATGTGGGAGGATGACTGTTGCTTCAGAGCAGAGATCACGACCTTTAATTTATGAGATGTTACGCACGCATCTCATAAATGTGATATTTACATATTGGAGTGCAACAGAAATTTCTCTACATTAATTTTCTCTATAGGTTATTTTATTATTAATATTGACTTATTAGAGACATGCTGTGAGCTACGAGGTTGTTAAAGCAATAGTTCACCCAAAAATGAACATTGACTCCCCCTCAGACTATCCAAGATTAGAATGAGTTTGTTTTGTCATCAGATTTGTAGAAATGTAGCACTGCATCAGTGTCTCATCAATGGATGCTCTGCAGTGAATGGGTGCCGTCAGAATGAGAGTCCAAACAGCTGATAAAAACATCACAATAATACACAGCACTCCAGTCCATCAGTTAACATCTGGAGAAGACAAAAGATGAAACAAATCCAGCATTAAGATGATTTTAACTTAAAACTGTTGCTTCCAGACAAAATACACGTCCATAATAACATAAATCCATAATAACAAGCAAGCGATGTCATGCTAAATATCTGTTCCAATGCAGAAACAAACTCATCTACATCTTGGATAACTGTCCCTTTTAATAATGGTGCATGCTTTGGTTGAAGCCACCAGCCTGGATTATTTCAAATTATTTTTTAATAATTTAAATAATAAATAATAATGTTTAACAGTGGAATTCCTGGTGAAAAACTAAATTTTTCATATGGTTCCTCAAAAGAATGTCCACCAATCATATATAGATAAATGTAAATATAAATATAGATGTAAAATATATAGTATGCATATAACATTTTTATATCTGTATAACTATTTTATTTTTATTGGCACTTACAATGCTTCATGGGATTGTAGCACTTTCCTCATTTTTTTTTTTTTTGTCTAATTTTTAAATACTTTTTTTTTTATCTTCAAGCCAAAGTTTGTAATGTTGTGACTTTCCTTGCATCTGAACAGTTTGGTTCATGTCTTGTAACTCTTTAACAAAGACCTTTTTTTTGAATTTATTTTGAAATAAATGGGAAAGATACTTCATTGATGAATTCATCATCATCATATCATTAATAACGGATCTTCATTTCTTGTTCAATCAGACCAATATATTGTTTGGAACCTGTGTGTTATTGGTTTGAATGACATGAGGGTGAGTAAACGATGGCAGTGTAATATTTAATAATAATTGATAATATTAAAAAAAGCCCCTTTCTCCTGCAGGTTGTTTCTTCAACATGACACCAACAGGAGCAATGGGGGATCCCATTAGGTAGGTTTAGTCCTGCAGTTATCACAGTGTTCTGATGACATCCCAGCATCCCGAGCGCTCGGTGATTTCCCTCTTTTGTGCGTTGACTTCCTCAGAGCTGACGGCTGTGTTCCTGAACCCGGTGGGACGGAGAGGAACGACCACGAAAGATCGACATTCCTTCTGTCTGATGCAGGATAGAGAACGGCCCTCTGGGGAAATTGTATCCTCATGTTTATTCTTTTTTATTTCCTAAATCATGTATATCTTTATTTTTTATGGTTATGGCGTGCGGTACAGATGAATTATGACGCTGGGGCTGTTTCCCCATCTATGTGATTAATAACATTTTAGAAAAACCTGGGACTCTAAGCCTTGATGATATGTTCTTCGGAGGGGGCGGCAGTAAAGACACACAGCACCTCAAGACAGACTGGAGCTTCACTAAAGACCCACATGTCTGTGTTTGTAAACTCCAAAGGGGCCCTCGGGGGTCCGGCGGCAGCGGCACGTCTTCCACTTGTCCACTTCAACTTCACACGGCTGGACTCTTTCATACCTCTGTGAACAAACCCACCGAGAAATGTTAATGATGTTCTGTATTGACATGCAATGTGACAAACGCCACGTGTTTTTAACAACATCAGGGTTCCCACATGGACAAACAGAACTGGTGTCTTCACTCAAAAATTGGTGAAGAAACTATTTCTACACATAAAGAAATTTCACAAAAAAAAAAAAAAAAAATATTTTCAATCAGAAATTAAAAACATTTTACAAAAAAAAAAAAAAGAATTGACAAATTTAAATCAGAAATTAAATGTCACCCAAAAATTGGTGTAGAAACAATTTTCAATCATAAACTAATTCCACCAAAAAAAAAAAAAAAAAAATGTAGAAACAATTTTCAGTCAGAAATTGGAAGTCAATTTCAAAAGTAATTACAAATAATTAAAAGGCCGAAAAAGTATATTCTTGCAAAACATACTCATATAATCTGTTTTATTTGGAACTTTGATTTTATATTTCTTATTTCTTAACAGTGCATGGTCAAATATCAGTGAATCCTAAGATTGTGATAGCTCTGGAAAGTACATGAAAATGTATAGAATTGTGTTAAAGTCATGGAAAGTGAATATGATTTCTGTTTTTTGAGTTATGCGCTGCTCTTAATTATTTAATCGTCTAGAAATTGTTCCATAACGTGATTTTTGAAACTGATCAGTTGCACTGAAGCAATGCGACACATACCTTACAGTATTTACTAATTGCCAAACTTACATTTTTTGATTATGTATAACCCCGCAGCATAAAATCAGTCATAAGGGTCAATTTTTTCAAAACTGAGATTTATGCATCATCTGAAAGCTGAATAAATAATCTCTCCATTGATGTATGGTTTGTTAGGAGGACAATATTTGTCTGAGATACAACTATTTGAAAATCTGGAATCTGAGGGAGCAAAAAAATCTAAATATTGAGAAAATCATCTTTAAAGTTGTTCAAATGAAGTTCTTAACAATGCATATTACTAATCAAAAATTAAGTTTTGATATATTTACAGTAGGACATTTACTAAATATCTTCATGGAACATGATCTTTACTTAATATGCTAATGATTTTTGGTATAAAAGAAAAATCTATAATTTTGACCCATACAATGTATTGTTGTCTATTGCTACAAATACACCCCAGAGACTTGATTTTGTGCTCCAGGGACACATATGCAACATTTATTTACTTAAAATTCTCTAAAAAGCATTCAAAACCAAAACTAGCCCTTCTGTTAGCCCAGGGCCGTTTCGACAGTATCGGCAAATATATCAATCTATCACTACCAAAACACACTCACAGAAGCACACTTTGACGTCCCTCTCGGATCCATCCATACGTCTTCATCACTAAACCATGTCAGCGTCACTCAATACTCACACCTTACAGTATTTACTAAGGCTAAGAGTCCCCACTTCTCATGCAGTTACTAAAAAAAAGCTACAGAGTTCATCTTTTTTGTTTCATTTTTTTTTTTAGAATATGCTTGTTAAGTTTGCTTTTTAACTTTTTTTGTTGCTTTGCCAGTATATTAAAGTGTAATCATGTACGTTGTGATTTAGAAATAGCTGTAGAGATGCATTGTTTCCTTGTGGTAAGTGACTGAGATGCTGCCACGGATTTGAGACACTGATGAATGGTGCTATTTTGGACTTTAATCTGCTCCTTGGGTAAGGAAGCTCAGATGGGTTTGATTTTATATTTTCATGTTCGGAGGAGGTGTTGGTTCTTTGTTGTCTGGTTGTCGTAACTCGGATCGGATCGACTTTACTCCCCCTTGTTGTTTCTGTGTGGCTTTCTCATTGGACAGAAAAACAGATTCGCCGAAGAGTTGGTGTTTGGTTTAGTTTTTTTTACTCCAAGAGGATTACTTGCAAAATTCTCAAACTATAGACAGTCGGAGCAATCACAAAACTGCAATTCTCAACACTATTTACCCTTTAATGTAAAGGTTTAATTCGAGGAGTAGTTACAGTTCCTGGCACTTTAGTCACTCTCATACTTGCAGGACGGGGTAGCTTACGCAGCCGATCTCACGTTTTTGTTCAGCGACGAACTTCTAATAAATCAAGGACACATTCATATGTGTGAAACTCTGAGGATGCAGCCGCTGTTGTATTTTGCTGTGCACGGTCCCAGGTGACGGTGGTCTACATAGTGTACATATACAAGGCAGCTGAGGTCAGATTTATCATTCCACAGAAGTCTAACAAGGACATAAACACTCATCCGTTTAGCACACGGGGTCCTTCGATGTATTTTCAAAGGCAAAACATGTAGCAGCAAAACCAACGCAGACGGTTTTGTGCATGAGTTTCCTGGATTTTAGGATGAGAACCAAAAGTTTTATATTTATTCATTTAAGCAGCACAGTATCGTCACTCGGTATTTGCAGTTTTGTCTTTGCTTCCAGTTCACATGCGTTTAAAAATCCCAATTCAGAGTCCGACTGGAAAGCCCACGTTAGTTTCTTAGTCTTCCATTTATTTTCCCACGACTCCCAGCTTGCTCTAGTCTCTCCTTTAGTGCTTACTGATCGCATGCTCTCTGCTCTTCCTTCTGTTTCTGATCTGAATGATTCTCCTCGCGTTTCTTCTCATAGATTAGATATGCCAACTGTGTTGTAAATAGCCAGTGAATAGCTTATAGTATGTTGAATTATTCTGTAATAACTGTGTATGATTGGTGTACAAAACATGAAGTCTAGCCTTGTCATCTTTATAAGGATGCACAGGTATATATCATGTTATTTTGCAACTTAAGCTGTAGTTGAATAAATATGCAAGCTCTCGTTATTCTCAGTGTTGTTTATTGCTCTTGTAATTCAAATCTTGCATTAACGTTGAAAAGTTTTTTTTTTTTTTTTTTTGGAAATGCATACTTTCATTTAAGTAGGATGCATTAAATTGATCAAAAGTGACTGTGAAAACATTTATAATGTTTTTGTTTTAATAAATGCATTATTCTTCTGTGAATTCTGAAAAATAAAATGCATCAGTTTCCACAAAAATATTCAGCAGCACAACTGTTTTCAACATTGATAATAATCAGAAATGTTACATATTAGAATGATTTCTGAAGATCATGTGACACTGAAGACTGGAGTAAAATATTTCACTATTTTTCAGTTTTTACTGTATTTAAAAAAATAAAAAATAAATACAGCCTTGGTGAATAGAAAAGCCTTCTTTAAGAAACATTTTAACATCTTAACGACCCCCAAGCTTTGAAACAGAAATAAATTATATTCAACAATATATTCACATAGAAAACAGCTATTTTAAATTGCAACAATATTACTGTTTTTAGTGTATTTTCTCAAATAAAAACTACCCTGTATTTAATCAAATAAATGCACTCTTTGTGAGCAATAAGAGACTTTTTAAAAAAAAAATGTGTTAACTTTTTAACAGCATGTGCACATGGGAAAATCTCACTTTTCAATGCGCTTTCAGACTCTGTATATACAATAATAATAATTTACTGGCTATTTTCAGAGTGTGTTTCCCGGTAATCAAGAAAAAAATGTAATTTAGTCACTCGTTTGCTTCAACACACCCATTTTAGTTCAAGTTTGTTCCCCTCATTCATTTAATAAAGTACAGGCCTTACTATGGAAAGTCTCGCTCTGTGATTATGTTTATTAGACAGACTCCGTGGTTATATTCTGAGGGGACAAGAAATCTTTTCACAGTTGTAATCACATGGAAAGGGCTTCCAAGCGGAATTCAAAGCTGGAATTCGGAATGCCGAGGCACAGATCCTGGTATAAGCTGATCATTTTGTCTAAAAGTTTTCCACAGATGGCACTGAAACGTCTCTGTAATGGACAGCGGCTCTGCTGAAGCTCATCGCTGACCATTTGAAAATGATTTGTACGGTTGAACCGCCCTTCATCCTGCTTTCAAATCTGTTCGCTCTCCATCTGTTGGTTTTATTGATCTCTTTGCACAAAAAGGCCTTTCATTAATGATCATGTGCGCGCTACCATCATGCTTTTAACCACATTTTGGCAGAATTAGAAGGTGTCCAGTTCTACAGAAATGGGTTTCAGGATTAAACAAGATCTACTTAGATACTAAAGAACAAGCTCCTGTATCCTTAAATTTGCGTAACCACATATTGTAGCAGTCCCAAACACTATTCGTTCTTAAAAAATGTCCACGACACATTCACATATAAATAAATATTATTGCATTTTAAAATAGCTGTTTTCTATGTGAATCTCTGTTAAACTGTAATTTATTTCTGTGATGCGCAGCTGTATTTTCAGCATCATTACTCCAGTCTTCAGTGTCACATGATCTTCAGAAATCATAATAATATGATGATTTGTTGCTCAAAAAAATTGCTGCTTTTTGAAACCTGCAATGCTTTTTTCAGGATTCTTTGATGAATAAAAAAATAAAAAAATAAAAATAAAAATAAAACAGCATTTATTTAAAATAGAAATCTTTTCTAAAAATATATACTGTTGTTCAAAAGTTTGGGGTCAGTAAATTTTTTTGAAAGAAATTAATACTTTTATTTAGCAAGGACTTGTTAAATTGATAAAGTGATAGTAAAGACTTATATTGTTAATAGTAATTATTTCTTTTTATTGTCTGCATCTTTGTGGCAAAAACTGAGTTGGAATAATACAAGAGTAACAAAATTAAACCACACACACACACACACACACACACACACACACACACACACACACACACACACACACACACACACACACACACACACACAAAACAGCAGATAACAGATTTTTTTCCCCCAAATTAACATATGATAAAAAACTAAAATCCTTTCATGTAAAATGTAAAATATCACAAATCAAGTCCCTGACTGAGCATACTTCATAAAAAAGTTTTCTATCGTCCAATAAAATATGTTTACATCTTTATTGTTAGAAAAGACTTATTTTTTAAATAAATTATGCTCTTTTTAACTCTTTATTCATCAAAGAATCCTGGAAAAAAGCATCACAGGTTCCAAAAGATTATTAAGCAGCAAAAATCTTTCCAACATTGATAATAAATCAGCATATTAGAATGATTTCTGAAGATCATGTGACACTGAAGACTGGAGTAATGATGCTGAAAATTCTGCTTTGATCAGTGAATTATACTAGTATATTAAAATAGAAAGCTTATTTTGAATTGTAATAATACTTGATGAGCATGAGAAATTTCTAAAAAAAACATGAAAAATCTTACTGATTCCAAACTTTTAATCGCCAGTATATATATATATGTAAATCTTGGCTTTGCATTTCTTTGCAAAAATGACAATATTATTTATGGAAGCCTGTTTCATCTGACATCTTACAATTCTGTCCTTTTTCTTGCAATTCTAAGATATAAACTTGCATTTTAAGATACAAGTCAGAATCACAAGGTATAAACTCACAATTGCAAAAAAAAGGCACAATTAACTTTTTTGTTTTATTCTGTAGTAGCGACAAAAAAACTGAATTATGAGACGCTCCAACTCAGAATTCAGAGTAAAAAATCAGAATTTTGAGACTTAACTGAGAACTGAAAAAAAAGTCAGAATTGAGAATTTCTATCTCACAATTCTGAGATATAACCTCAGAACTGCGAGAAAAAAAAGTGAAAATTGTGTGATAAAAAGTTTTTTTTTTATTCCATGGCAGAAACGGTCTTCCATAATTATCACATACCTTATTTTGTAACGAAGAACCGGCGTGGCAATTTGTTACTTTAATGTGAGAGTCTTCTGGTGCCATTCGACTTGACTTGCATTAGACAACAAAATATGAAAAGAATAGATTTTATCTGATGAATTGAAACGCTTACATTTTAAGTGTCCAAATGCACTAATATTTGGTGCAGTTATTGTTAGGGTTCATGTAATCATTTTTTCATCCTCTAGGCTGCAGGAACTTGCACAGGATTTCACTACAATGGCACTGAAGTTTCTCTTTGTGTTCTGCAGCAATATTCTACTCAATGAATTCGTTTGGGAATGCAAACAAGATTATCTGAGCATAGCGGCCTATATAACTTCCTGTTTTCTGAGCGCTGCAGGACAACAGCCTTGTGCAATGAGCTTCATGTAAACAGGATACCGTCCTTCCCTTTAAACAGCACTGTTATCCAATTATTACAGATGACTGTCATCGCTCTTCTGGACAGCTGCAGCTCTGGTTTTCTGTTGGGCTCTAATCATAAAAACCTCCAGGATAGTGTACAGTCACCCTAAAATGCATTTGGACACTTAAAAATGGAGTGGATTATAAACCAGGTGAAGATTTTAAAAAACCACCCCAAAAACAATTCAGAACATCAGTCAAAATGCATAGCAAACACCAACAAAATCCAAATGAAATGTGTGCTTGTGATTTTGTGCTTTAGAACATATGCTGCCTGGTTTGATGTTTTGCATCTGTCTAACAAAATTAAATACATCTTGCTGACTATGCATGAGAAAAAATGGATTTTGAGAAACTAAGTTTCTGTTAGTCATTATCATGACCTGAACTTTGAAAAATAATGGCTTTGCTTTCTATGAAATGAGCAGGATCTGTTGTGGAAACAGCCACAAACACAAAGTGATTGTATATTGGCTTTCTTTGTTTCTTTGTCCTAAAATCCCTCAAAAGAGGTTAGTGAGTGCATCTGGCATGCTGTTCTGGCCGCGTGCCACAACTCACACAAATCTGTTGCAGCTGAGCTGTGAATTCAGATGGAGTCGTCTAAAGAAACCAGGAGAAGCTCAGTGGAAGGTGAAGGAATGGACAACCTGACACAACAGCACTTAAAAACACACACCTTCACCCATATCTTATGTTTACTTAACCAGACCAAACATGCTCCTGATGCATCAAACTGATATCTGTGATGATAAAGTTATTGGATTTACAGTCTGCTACCTGTTAGCTTTATATAATGGAAATTAATTAGTGGTGTTATTTATATTTATTTATATATATATATATATATATATATATAGAAGGTGCACAGTGTCATTCACACAAACACTAAACACCATCATGGTAACACACATGATACTGAAATAATGCAGTAAACATTAATTTAACAACATTAGATGTAAGATAAAACCCTAATGTACACAACTGATAAGAAAAAAACAAACAAAGAAGAAACAGTTATTTCAATGAAATATGAAGTGTCATGCAGGGAATTCTGGGAGTGTCAATTTTACGTTTTTTTCACTGTAAATTATAAAATGACTTTTTCAGTCGCAAAAACGTAATTTTAACAGTATTTTACTGTAAAATTACATTAAATGTAATTACAATTATTCACCGTATATAGTATGGAAAGTTATTTATAACCAACTAACAGGTTTTTACTGTTGCATTTTTACAGTCTTTTACTGTTAAAATCACAATCATTATATATATATATATATATATTTATATATATATATATATAATTATATATATATATATATATATATTGGCTTTGTGACGGTTTGCAAAAATGTTACTATTATCTTTGGAAGCCTGTTTCCACCATGAAATATATGAAAAAAGTTTTTATCTCACAATTTTGACGTTTTCTCGCAATTCCGAGTTTACATCTCACAATTCTGTTCTTTTTCTCGCAGTTCTAAGATATAAACTTGCAATTTTAAGGAAGAAAGCCAGAATCACAAGGTATAAACTCACAATTGCAAAAAAGTTGCAATTACATTTCTTGTTTTATTCTGTAGTAGCAACAAAAACTGAATTACGAGATGCAAACTCAGAATTGCGAGACAAAAGTCAGAATTCTGTGATGATAAAGATATTGGATTTACGGTCTGCTACCCTGTTAGCTTAATATTAGGGGAATTAATTAGTGTTGTTTGCTTAATCAAGCATTAGAATTACCTTTGCTCACAATTATTCTTAGTGATGTGAAGCTTAACCCGCAAGTTTGTGAAATCTCATGGGTGAAATCCATTCATTATAATAGACCTCATGCACCAGAGAAACAAGTGCACAGTCATCTTGAGAATCCTGTGTTTGAACTTCTGTTTTTGGTATGACATATGAACACAGAAGACAGCGAACGCAGTGCTGAAAAGGGGCGGAGCTACACAAAGTCTTTAAAAAAAAAAAAAAAAAAAAAAAGCTACACAAAGTCTTTAAACCGATTGATTGGGAGTTTCACTTGAGGGCGGCACAGATTTGATCCTCCCTATACGCAAAATACGCAAGTTGTGTAGGGCCCTCTGAAACACCTGGGGGCCCCATGCTCTAAAAGATTATTCGATTTTAGTTTTGTTTTTGATTTTGGCCTGCGGCTAATAAAACACGGATGTTCTTTACCTTTAATGCGGTGCGCTGTCGCCATTTCTTTATATCATCCAAATCAGTCAAATCAAGTAACGTGACCGTCGTATACAGTCTCATAACTTTGTTATGAATCAATTTATGTTTAATTTATACGGTGAACTTTACCAGGTGAAGTCTGTGCAGTGCTTTGTTTTTTATATTTGATTACTTTAATCAATTTCTGTATAGTAGGCTATTATAGGCTAAATTGTTTATTTTATTTGTATATTTTTTTTTCTGTAGTATTTGCCCTATGGTTTGTCATTTTCTTCCTTTTTTTGTATTACTGAGTTTTTTTTTAAACTCACTGTTGTTTGTTGAAAGTGAAACTGCTCTGAAAGAATACGTTAAGGGATTGGGGAGCATTTGGGGCCCCAACAAAGTTTTGCTTAGGGCCCCCAGAAGTCTACAATCAGCACTGTGTTCAAGTCTCATATGGCAAAAATAATATATTTTCAAAACATATAAAAAGCACTTTAAATATTTTGCTGTCCATATAGCCTATATATATATAAGTGTGTGCGTGTGTGTGTATACATAAATGTAGGCTACTGTTTTTGGTATTAGGGTTGAAACTTAATATATTTCCAATTTCAAAACTTATTTCATTAAACTCACATATATTTAGCATATACTGTATATATAAAATAAATGTTTATATATATATTTTTTTCCGTATATGGAATTTGTTTCATGCAAATAGCCTACGTCACACCGACCACCAGACAGACCAGGGTTGCCAGGTCTGAGATGCAAAACCAACCCAAATGATATTCAATACTAGTCCTTTCGTTCAGTGTTAAACTTCTGAGACAGAGTGTTTTGGACTTTCTGACACATGTGCAAATAAACACTCCAGCAACCCCCTAACAACCATAAATAACTTAGCATTGAGGCGTGGAAGCACCACTCACATTTTCTTTAAATATTTATAATCTGCTATCTATAATAGCTCTATTATTTATAATCCATCATTTCATGTCTCACCATGTTGGAACATGCCGAGTTTTGTACACAAACTCATTTTTTGCAAAGGTCTAGAGTAAATTTGATCGGCACTTTCTAAAGGAACACACGAAAGGAGGGATTTTGTTTTGGCTCGGTCTCCATTTACAGTCAAAGCATTTATAGATGCTCATATCTACTGCTAACAAAGTCAATTCAGTTTCCGAGATATACATTGTTTTTAAAGAGATTAAACATGTAATTTTTAAAGTCATTTTCCGAAAAATGCGATCGAGTAACGTTAATCACGCAACCCAAATGGTCTTTTGCCAGTTTGACAAACGTTGGCGAGACCTATAGGATATTAATAACTTCTCAAAGAAAACACTATGTATGACATAACTGTGAAATCTGTAATAAAGTGTTGAATAAATATTTGTTTTGCTGACCTACCGTCTGAAACTGATCCTCCTGAAAAGCGCGCGAATGGCCAATTGATGCCACGTGAGTGCGATCGCGCACGTTTATTTAGCGCGCTGATGAACGTTTTTGATTAGAAACGTTGTTAAAAATGCTGTTTACATTTTTTTTTGTATGCAATAAGTTGCTTTGTAAAGTGAATATAGCTAGTTAAATTTAAAGAGCACCTTATTGCATTTATAAAATTTTTACCACGTAATAAAAATGACAAAAATCTTAATTAATCAAAAACATTAGAAGATCTAACAATGAGGTTTGCTCCTGTCAGCTGACTGTAAATACATTATTTTTACACTGACTTCAGAATACAAATAAGCAAGCTTTTTGTCTCCCTCTACTGGCTGCAGTGTGTCATTTCACAGAAAACATCCTAATACACAAAACTAAAACACTATGCTTTTGCAAAGACACCAGACAGGTACAATAACCCCAGAATGAATGTATTATAACGTATTTATTGACAAGAGGTTGTTAAAACTCAAGAATTTGAGCTTCCAGTTTAGCTACAGTGATTCTGAAACAAGATACAAGAGTCTACATTATTGTGCAAAAACAAAAATAGAAATACAGCAGCAACATTTCCTACAGCAGAACTGACTCTAAAATCTGAGGACAACGAACAACAATAATAATAATAATAATACGAAGCACTGTTTACAATCATTCCCACATGGTGCTCGAGCTCACAGACGTTTAATACTGTGGAAAATGTGTACAAAAGAGTTTGAGATGTTTGCAATATCAGACTTAACACACAGACAGTCCACCGTCCTTCATTTGATTGTCAGTAGGAAATGAATCTAATTTCTAAGTTTGCAGTGTGCTTGAGTGATACACCGACCAAACCACTGTGAAGAAATGCATTTTTCTCTGATTTATGGCATGAACTATGAAGAAAGGAGCTTGAATCTTTATTGAGGGTGTCCGTGTGTCTGGATAACTTCAGACTGTTTTCATACAGGCTCCACCAGGGTTTGACTTTTCATTTCACTGGCAACCCTGCCGTTCGTCCTTGACACGGTCACGTCTCTGTTTTCACTCGAGATGTGTGTACGGTCTTCACCACCTTGGCGGTGCTTTTTGCGTCCTGCTCGGAGCTCTCTGAGAGAGTGTCTTTGGAGCCTTTCTTTTCTGAAAGGAACAAAAATAGGCACACGATAGAGTGAGACACATCAGACATTGATCAAATAACCAATTGAAACCAGATGAAGCTCTGACTCTTGCTCTAAAGGTTAACATTAAAAAAAAAAAGCAATGAAACTGTTCACCACTTAAAAGGAAGAGTTATCCCCAAATGAAAATTTGCTGCACATTTACTCGCACTCAGGTCATCCGAGATCAGGATGAGTGTGTTTCTTCATCAGGTTTCTAGAAATGTAGCATTGCATAAGTGTGTCATCAATGGATGCTCTGCAGTGAATGGGTGCCGTCAGAATGAGAGTCCAAACAGCTGATAAAAACATCACAATAATCCACAAGTAATCCACAGCACTCCAGTCCATCAGTTAACATCAGGAGAAGACAAAAGCTGCGTGTTTGTAAGAAACAAAACCATCAGTGTAACTTCTAATCTAGCGTTTTAAATTCAAACCATCACTTCTGACCAAAATACGAGTCCATAATCAATAATAACACTTCCTTCAGTGAGAAAGTCCATATGTAGCTACCTATTGTCTCTCACATCAAAATCCAGCCACGTATTTGTTTAGAGCGGTTTTGGCTTGTAAACGCTGCTTGATCTGTGCAGATTTCTCTCGTGATTCAGAACAGACCACTTTTTTTAACTAGAGGAAGCGTTATTATGGATTATGGACTCGTATTTTAGCAACGGTTTGAAGTTAAAATCGTCTTATTGATGGATTTGTTTCTTACAAACTCGCAGCTTTTGGCTTCTTGAGACTTTCACTGATGGACTGGAGTGCTGTGGATTATTCTGATGTTTTTATCAGCTGTTTGGACTCTCATTCTGACGGCACCCATTCAGGATCCATTGGTGAGCAAGTGATGGAATGCTACATTTCTCCAAATCTGATGATGACACAAACTCATTTTCATCCTGTATGGGCTAAAGGTTGGGTAAATGTTTAGCAAATTTTCATTTTAAGGTGAACTATTCCTTTAAACGATTAGGAAGTCAAGGTGTGTGTCTGACCTGTGCAGGGGTCAAGCTGGAACCGGGCACGTCTGCGGTGCGGGTAACCGGGAGAGGAGGCACCAGGTCGGTCCGAGAGCTGAAAGACAATAAAAATGAATCTGACCCGAGATCAGCGAGTGCGATACAAAACATCCTCTCGAGCGCTCAGAATAGACTTACTTGACCTCAGAGAGCACTGACCGCTCGCCATCCGAACAGTGGGAGCGCCGATACTGCCGGAAGCTCCTGGGGGAATGAGAATGGCGGATCTTGATCGGGTCACCTTGTGTTCTGAAACCAGATGCATGCAGTTGTTTGCATGTAAATTTAGGAAGCTACAAGCTTTCCAATTCTATTTTGGAGAGTATCGAACGACATGAGGGTGAGTAATTAATGACAGAATTTTCATTTTTAGGTGAGCTATCCCTTTAAAAGCTTCTTTTCTGTGTTACTGCAAACTCAGCGTTCAGCAGAGACGGTCTCAGAGATTCACTGAGCTGAATAATGCATGTTTTCTATGGACACTAATTGTCTGGGAGTTTTACACATTTGGGGATTTCCTTTTTTATGGGATACCAATGTTTACCCAATTTGTGGAATTATCGATGGTCCTGTTTTATACGAGGACAGGTTTATTTGACTCACTCCACTTTCTTGTACGGAATCTCCTTTAGTTGCTCCTCAGAGAGACCTGAAGGATCGACCAGCTCCTTCCTGCACACAAACACAACATGATCATCACCGTCTGTCTTCGGCTGTGTAGAGACGAGTCTGATCAGAGAGGAGAGTGAGGTTAAACTCACTGGATGTGCTTCCAGAGCAGCTCTTTAGCTTGGAAGTCAGGACTTCGTCTGCGATAGACAAGAAGAAAAAGAGTTCAAAGACTGGTCATTTAGATATTTTATGATTTAACCCTATTAATCTACGCTATCATATTTGATGGGCCTCTAACGATCAACATGATCAAAACTTGAGTCACACTCAATCTGACGCAGGTCTTCTGTCGTCTGATTGATAGTTTAGAGTCTTTTAGTGTAATTGTACAAGCGTCCAGCTTCAGCTGCTGCTTCCGCTGTCAGATCTTGAGTGATTTTGATCAAGTAAAGGTCAGAATAACTGCAGTAATATCTCCAGATGAACTCTTACTGGACTGAAGCAGCTCAGCTTTACTTGATTCTCCATCAATCATTTTTTAGAGTCTCAAATCTGATCATCAGGATCTTTTGAGGAGCGTTTGTTTCCAGAAGCTTTACTTTCACTGTTCCTCAGCGGAGGAATGATCTTCACAAGCCTCCAGAACATCTCACATCTTCTGAGGAGCCTTTATTTCTTCATCTCTCAATCACTGCATTATATGTTCTGATCATTTACATCTCATCTCACTGACACACATTACTGCAGATATAGAGCACAGACTGATATTTACATCATTTTATGTCAGAATCTGCTCTACTGTTATAAAGATCTCATTGATTTACATCAAAAGCTTCATAATTTAATCACTTTTTGTCCATATAAATATCAGCATCTGCACCCAATTGCTATTTTTGCTCAGTTTGGTACTTTTTATTTTGGGCATATGAGCCTGATTTGTTATTTATGTTAAATTTAGAAATGAGTTCTTATGTGAGGTGTAACAGTTTGAGGTGCATACGATCGTGAGCGGTGTCGCGAGCGCCGATGGTTGGGATCGTTGGGGTTTTTTTCCTTCTGTCTGCGTAGCACAACCTCAAACTGCGGACCAGAGTCAACCATCTCGTTCTCCTGCCGGGACCTGCAGGTTATATTTTGATACAGTTTCTTGCAAAGGTTTCCTGCTTTTCTCAAAGATTTTCAAAAACAATCAATCGTGTTTAAGACCATTCCTGTCTTAATTTATAATGTCCATATATTTCAGGAGGCATGTGCTCTTATATTGTCCTGACAGCTCAGTCACCCACCGGTTTCTTTTTTTACGATGTTCCCTGTTGGAATTCTCGGATTCGCTGCCGCTGCTGGTGTTTCCACGGGAACGTGACCTAAAGGGGCCAATCAGAGGGGTTAAAGCTGACAGGGCAGAATGCTATTTTTGGGTGAACTAGTCCTTTAACACACTACATTCTGCAGATTTTGTCTCAAAAAAATTCTATTTAAAACCAGCCAGCGACAAAAAAGCATAAATTAGAAAAACAAAGAGCTGCGCCACACCAAACACTGATAGTTTCCTTGATATTGGTTGAGAAGCTGTTGAAATCTAAAGAAGCAAAGGAATAAAAGCGAACCTCCTCCTGTACTGTTTGTTGGTCTGCGGGTCGTCAGTGGTTTGACCTTTTCTGTCGAGACAAAACACAATGAAGGACGTTTAAAGAGAAACACGGACTGTTTCATCATCTCAGACAGACACGAACGCCTGCGCTGCTCTGAGGATTTATCAGTATTTATTTATTCTCAGCCATTCTTTCATCAGTTCCTCGCCTGCGGCAGGATTCACTTCTTATTGATGCCCAGAGGCAAGAACTCATAACTAGAGTAACTTTCAGCAATGAGACTTTAGCTGAAAAAATAGAATAAATAATCCATGTATTATAGACTAATGTGGACCGTGTAGAATAAAGTAAATTTTAAATATGTTCATTAAGATGCAAGCAATGCTTTTTAAAGTTTATACACTACTATAATTTCTTATTAAAATTCTGAACTGAGCGTTTTTCATACTTTCAGCTATCATTTTAACTTCTAGTTGTTTCTAGTAATTTCTAGTAATTTTTTTTATGTGCTTTTTAGTTTATTTTAAACATTACAAGATATTGCATTCTCATTTTTTTTTTAGGAATACAGTAAATCAAGAAATATTCATTCTGATGCAGCCAGTGTTATCTTAGTATTATTTATAAACTATTATAGTTTTTATAAATATTTTGAATTAGCTTTTTTTTAAAACAACAACAACAACAACAACAACATTAAATATTTAGTAATTTAATGCACATAAAGTATGTGCTTTTATGTGCTTTTTTGTTTATTTTAAATATTACTATTAGGTTTAATCTATTTTCATTTCAGTTTTATTTTTTAAATTAAATAATTTATTTCCAGTTAGCAATTCTAGTGCTTCAACTTAAACTAAACAAAATTTAGAAATGTTGCCGAAATAAAAGCTAAATTAAAATGAAAAGAAAAATGAAAATATCAAAATAAAAGCTAATTCAACATATTAATGAATGCAAATAAATGAAATAAGTTGAAGTACTAAAATTAAAGTTATACAGAAACATAAAAAACAACTATTAAAAATAAATACAGCACATAAAAAATTAAAACAAACTAAAAATAAAATGACAACTGGAAAATATTTTCTCTCTCTATTTTTTTCTATTCTTCTTTATTCAAGCTAATAAATGTATTTATTTATTAATTAACTAATTTATATAATTCACATACATGTATGTTAGTTTTAGTTTTAACAATAATAGTTGTTAAAAGGAGTAACACATTAGTTCCAGTTTACTTCCTCTAGAGGGAGCAAATGCATCTGGATTGAGATTCAGCGCTGATTTTGAAAGACTCTCATGCACTTCTTCAAATGCATCAACACTCAATGAGTCTGAATACAGAACCGGGATGCATGTGCACACCTGCGGCGGCCCGAGTGAGACGTCTCGTTCTCGCTGCCTCCTGAGGGTGAACGCCTGTGAGCTTTGGGGAATTTGGGAGATTTGTTTCGCTCGCTGGCCGAGTTGTACAGACCGCTGAGGAAAAACAATGACGAGACAGCTTAGAGAGGACAAGAATGCACGAACAACGGCATACCATAATACAATACCATCGTGCATGAATATGAAGCAGTGCTGATATTGTTAACTAAAAGTGAAACTACTAAAAATCGGTTTTGGTTACTGAAATAATGTTAACATAAAATAGAAATACTAGATGAATGACTTAAAAAAAACTGGGAAATGTTGGCTTAGCAACTAAATAAAATAAGTTTAATAAAATAACCTTAAGTTGGAGTACTAAAGTTAAAGCTACACATAAATACACACACACATATATATATATATATATATATATATATTATATATATATATATATATATATATATATACATACATCATATATATATATATATATATATATATAAAAAACTAATAAAAATTATTAAAGCACAAAATTACTGCAACAATCTTAAAATTAAAATGAGAACTGAACAACTAAAATGAAAGCTAAATACAACTAAATTACATAAAACAAGTTTAAGGTATTACAGTTAAATCCATACAGAATTACAAATTAAAAACTAATACAAATGATTAGCAAACTATTACTAAAATAAACTGAAAATATAAGCTGAAATATAAATAAATACAAATAAATGAAATAAAACAAGTTTAAGTTGAATTGCTAAACTGAAAGCTATATAGAAATTTAAAAACAACAGCTAATAAAAATTAATAAAGCACACAACAAAATTATTAAATGTTAAAGTAAAATTACAAATGAAAACGGAAGACAAATAAATAAAGCTATTTCAAAATATTAATAAATACAGCTAAATTAAAAATATCTTTAAGATGAAGTACCAGAATTAAAGCTATAAAAATATAAAAAATGACGAAAGCACAACACAGAAAAGAAGCTAGCCTAATAAATTAACTGAAATAAATAAAATAAGTTGAAGTTGAGTATTAATTTTAAAACAATATAGAAATATTGAAATATGTTATATGCAACTGCATTATGTGCATTATTTGAATTGGGCAAATGTCCAATGAAATTGTTCACTGTTATCAATATTTGTTGCTTTGGTGTACCATGTTCAGCGTCCTTGAGCTCGGGAAAGGCGCTATATAAATTAAACATATTATTATTATTATTATTATTATTATTATTATTATTAAATATAAACAAATAATACAAATTAAATACAATTTTAAAATATTGAAAAAACAAAATTCAAAGTGTTAATAAATACTATATTAGTACACAAATAATAAAAGAACACCGGTATGAATCCAACAGTACCATGGTGAATATAGGATACACTGTATGTGTGTTCAGTGTTATTCTTTTTTGAACTCTGAGTTCTGCACCTTTGAGGGGCGTCTTCCTCCCATGGTGCACTGGGCTTGTTCTGCGCCTCTGAAGTGCTGTCTGTCTTTGCTTTGGGACTTTGGGGAAATACAATGAAACAGCAGTGATAGTCAGTAAAAGCTTGATGCTCTAAAATGAGAATTTGTTCTCCTAGATTACTTGAAGAGCAAATGGAGACTGCGCTGAATCTCCTGCTTCTCGGATGTTTCTCTTGAGAAAAAGACCTCAGTTATCTCACGTGGATCTCCTCCAGTTTCAGAAGATCTCAATGTGAGCTCAGACATTTCTCATCACATGACCTGAGCTGCTTTGCACATTTACTGACTGCAGGTCAGCTGTTGACTCATCTGGATCTATTTTTAGTTCTCTGAAGGAATTTTAGAAGAAACGTCTGGGACAAAGTTGAAACAAAACATCAATGAAACAATTGAGAACGTCATCAAGTGTCTTAAACAGCAAATGACTTTCTTCCTCAGTATTTTTGTCTCGCTTTCCAGCACAAATATCTAAACATTTTACATCAAGATACATTAAGACTTGTTTTCTGAAAAATGCATCAAAATAAAAGTTTAGTGAGGTTAGAAAAATAATCTGGGCTTTTTGTTGTAAAACTTAGACTCACTTAATTATGATCAAGAAAACAGGATTTAACATCTTTAGTCCTTTTTTGCTTCTCAAGTAAACGCATCTGGATTTAAGAATATACACTGCAAAAAAAAAAAGTCTTCAGTACTTTTGTCTTGTTTTTCAGTACAAATATATACACATTCATAAAGCATGATACATTTACTTAAGAATCAAAATGACTCGAGATATTAAGTCTTGTTTTCCGAAAAAAAAAAAACATGATCAAAACTAAGCGAGTTTATGCTTAAAACAAAAGAAAATATCTCTAAATGGAGTCAGAAAAATAATACCTTTGCCCTTTGAATTAAGTTTTTTTTTTAAGCATAAACTGACCAACTTTTGACGCATTTTTCAGAAGATTTTCAGAATATTGAGTAATTTTTGTTCTCAAGCAAATGTATCTTAGGAATGTTTAATATTTGTGCTGGAAAACAAGATAAATATACTGAGGAAGAAAGTCATTTGCAGTTCAAGACATTTGTTTCATTGATGTATCAACTTTGTCTCTGACGTTTCTCCTAAAATTCCTTAAGAGAACTACAAATAGACCCAGATGAGTCGATAGTTGACATACAGTCTATAAAATGAATGTGCAAAGCAGCTCAGATGATTTGATTCTGGGAGAATGTGATGAGAAATGTCAGAGCTCATATTGAGAACTTGAGCTGGAGGAGATCTATATGAAATCATTGGGGTCTTTTTCTCAGGAGAAACAGACAAAATCAGCGCAGTCTGCATTTGATGATCTCACTGAATAAAGTCACTGTTTGCCGTGAAAAGGTTACTCCAGAGCAATAAATGCTGTGATCAAGTAACGCTTAATGAGAGTGTTGAATACCTCTTGACTGGCGTAAGTGCAGTGCTTTTGAGGCTTTCACTCGCCTTCTCCGTCTTGGAGACCATCTGTCCTCCGTTGCTCCGCCCTAAAGCACATAATTCCCAAACATGAGTGCTTCTGCCGCCAAAAACATCAGTCTGATGTTACTGTGTCCATGCAGTTCAGCAGAACACTTCCTGCGTCCATCTGCATCCTCCACTCAGGCCCTCTCTAGTCTCTGCTCTATTGTTTAAATGTGCGAGAATTGGGCAGAACAATAGAGGTGCAGACATGCGTTGAGGTCAGGAGTGACCCACACATTCCTGCCTCAGCCCAAAAACAACAGCGTTTATCTCAATCGCATTCCTACAGAGCGATGAAGCAAATGCGCCAAACGATCAATCGCACACCTGAGCCACGTCATGTGACACTCTGGGTTTCTTAAAGGGCTCATGAACTGAGAAACCAAAATTCCCTTGATCTTTTGACATATGAGAGGTTAAAACATCCTGTAAGTTAAAGAACTCAAAACTTTCTTGTTAGTCTAAAAACAGCTTATACTGAAGACAGTCTTCCAAAACCACAGCTTGTGGAATGTTCTACTCTATGATGTAATAGAGTGGATAAGCACCGCCTCCTCAGAAGAGCAACGCCTGCTTCTACATCTCTGCCTGTTTAGCCCCGCCCACCAATTCTATATCACTGCCTGTTTAGCCCCGCCCACCGATTCTACATCACTGCCTGTTTAGCCCCGCCCACCGATTCTACAACACTGCCTGTTTAGGCCCGCCCACCGATTCTACATCTCTGCCTGTTTAGCCCCGCCCACCGATTCTACATCTCTGCCTGTTTAGCCCCGCCCACCAATTCTATATCACTGCCTGTTTAGCCACGCCCACGATTCTACATCACTGCCTGTTTAGCCTCGCCCATCGATTCTACAACGTTTCTTTTTTAGTCCCTGTTTAGCCCCGCCCACCGATTCTACATCACTGTGTTTAGCTTTGTGAACATTCTACATCACTGCCTGTTTAGCCCCGCCCACCGATTCTACACCACTGCCTGTTTAGCCCCGCCCACCTATTCTACAACACTGCCTATTTAGCCCCGCCCACCGATTCTACATCTCTGCCTGTTTAGCCCCGCCCACCGATTCTACATCTCTGCCTGTTTAGCCCCGCCCACCGATTCTAAAACACTGCCTGTTAAGCCCCGCCCACTGATCCGGATCCAGAGGAAATTCAATCCGGACCCGCCTCCATTTCGTATTTTAAGAGCACTAATTATATTTCCTACTTTGATAAATGCATGTTAAACTTGTTTATTTTTTATGTCCTTTTGGAGATGGTCCGAAATTAAAGCGATGGTGAGATATTTTAAGTTTTCCTGCGTGACATTGTTGTCATGACATCCAGTGAGCGTTTGATGTAATAGGGGCGACACTTCACCGCTGCGTAATATGAGTTTATTTTTTTTTCTTTTTGTTATTACTTAGATTATGGCCATCTGACTTATAGCAGTGTCCAGTGTTTCTCATACATTGAGTTATCTGTGGCAGCCCGTCGCTATCAAAACTGACAGCCACAAATAGATTTTCCAAAAGACTTCTACAAAATTGAAATGTCAAAACCTTTGACACTGATGAAATTTCAGATTTGGACCTTGTAATGTATACTTTGAGAACCCCTGGTCTGGGGTGTTCTGTGTGGTTGTTTGTCTCAGGAAACACCTCATCGGGTGTAAATCGGGTGTGAGGTGTGGCTCACCTGTGGGCTGAGTGCTTCTCTTCGGGTAGGTCTTGCTGCGGGTTCGGATCACCTGTAGGTCGGGTCGCGGCAGAGTCACAGACTGCTCTCGTCCGATCTGCATCGCAGTCTTTCCACTGGAAGCAGAAACACACAATGATTCACATCCTCCTGCACCACTGTAAAAACATCATTAAACCAATCCCTTTCAGGGCTCTACACTGTGACCAAAATGGATTTGGTTTTCAAGCTAAAGTAAAGTAAAAGACCACTTCTTAAACCAGAGAAGGTGAACATGTTGGTGGGGGAAAAAACATGCAAATCCTGTCACACTGCAAAAAAATATTATCTTGCTTAGTATTTTTGTCTTGTTTTCTAGTATAAATATAAAAAAATATTGATTCAACATGAATTTACTGTTCAAGTAAAATGACTTAAGATATTATATCTTGTTTTCTGTTTAAAATAAACCTGTAAATTTTGTTTTTCCTTAAAACAAACAAACAAACAAACAAAAACAAAAAACAATCTTGATTAGCCTTTGAATAAAGATTATTTTCCTGCTTGTTTTAAGCAAAAATGAACAGAATTTTGATACTTTTTTTTTTTTTTTTTTTTTTAGAAAACAAGACTTAATATCTTAAATCATTTTAATTGTCAAGTAAATGCATCTTGATTCAAGAATGTTTAGATATTTATACTAGAAAACAAGATTAAAATACTAAGTAAGAGATTAATTTTTTGCAGTCAGTTTAGTTTTACTTCTCTTTTTGTTTTCATTTTGAAAATCTTTGCTGTTTACCTCATGTTACGCTAAGGAGGCTTTCTTTTAATTTGTTTTAGTGTTTGATAAATGTTCTGTAATTTATCAGTCTGTATATAATACAGCATGTAATAATAAATTATAACTAAATTATGTGCTTAGAACGACCAGTGGGAAGAATGAGTCTAGAGCCCTGCCTTTATTAACTCTTTCCCAGCCAAGCACAGAATTTTCCGGTTTTCCGTGTTTTCACTGTTATACACTAGGGGGCGCTATTGCGCATCTCCTAAATAAGTGTAGAACGTGCCGATCAAAAAAATTAAACATACCTATATTCAAGTGTTGATAAAAAAGAATGCTTAAAGCTAGAATAAAACAGATTTTTTTCTGTTTAAAAGCAGAGGTTCTCTTCTTTATTGTGATGTATTGCATGTTCAGAAACGCATACAACAAAATATTCTGGGGGCCATGAAATTTTTGTGAAAGTCTTACAGTGTCTGACAACTTTTTGCTGGTGGGGAAAGAGTTAAAAGTACAGTTCACTTAGAAAATGAAAATCATGTTATTCTGCATGAAATAACTTTAATTTTCATTTTCTGGGTGAACTGTTCCTTTAAAAAACTGGTGTTTAGTGCTTGTTAGGTAGTAGCTTAAGGTGCTGTGATTTTGTAATTCGTCAATTATTTGGTCTTTTATTCTTTTGAGTCCGGCCCACATTTGGATGGATGTGATGCAGCCGTTTTATGTTTATTTAATGACTAACCCTGAGAATGTAACATAAGTCACACATTCAGCATTATATCACTGTCGGTGACTAATATCTGTCTGTACATAATAAAGGTTATTTCTCAATACCTCGAGTCTTGGGTTTTTCATCTGGTTATAGATTAATGAAAACTTCTATACCTCCGTTTGGGGTCAGTAACATTTTTAAATATTTCTTAAAGAAGTCTCTTCTGTTCACCAAGGCTGCATTTATTTGATACAGTATAAAATGTGAAATATTTTTATTATTTAAAACAGCTGTTTTCTATGTGAATATCTGTTAAACTGTAATTTATTTCTGTGATGCGCAGCTGTATTTTCAGCATCATTACTCCAGTCTTCAGTGTCACATGATCTTCAGAAATCATTCTAATATGATGAAGAAACATTTCTGATTATTATCAATATCGAAAACAGCACAATATTTTTGTGGAAACTGTGATACCATTAAATTTCAGGATTCACAGATGAACAGAAAGTTCCAAGGAACAGCATTTATTTGAAATAGAAATATTTTGTAACATTATAAATCTTTTCTGTCACTTCTAAAGCATCTTTGTTGAATAAAAGTATTAATTTCTGGTTTACTAACCTGTAGCGATGCTTCGAGCCCAGAGAGCTGAATTTGGACAGTTTCCTTGTTAGAGAATTAGACTCGTTCTCTGGCATTCTGTGAAAGACATTTTATTAAGAATATTTACATTTACATTACATTCAGATGGACAACCCCACAGGTTTTATGTGTTTTTTATTTATTCTCCATCTGATTTTCACTCCTGATGAAACATGGATGCCATTTCATAGCCTCCTTCACATCTGTGGGGCAAATCTGTTGTTTACAGCCATATTTTAATGAGCTAAATTACAGAACAAATGTGTTAAGGAGAGCTTTCCTCTCATTAAAATTCAAAAAGCTGTAAACATGCAACTCTGATAAAACGCAGAACCAACCAGCAGAGAAATGAAAAGCCAAAACATAATGAGAGCTCAGACTAGAGCTAAGGAACGCTTCATTCTGTATAATTTGTCTCCGCTGTGTTTCTGCCGGATTAAAGATTCAGAGATCTGTGTGTTCTGATGACAGAACATGACTGGGCTTGTTTTTAAAGTCTGGACGGTCCTGTTTCAGCTCAGCGTTTCAGATGTGTTCGGCTCTGTACACGCCATATAAACAACACTAACAATCAATAATTAATGATAAACATATTAGTCAACAATGGAGTTCTACAGCTTTTAGCAGTTGTTCATTTCAACCAGAGTTATTACAGTTAACCGAAACTAAAATTAAAACTAAAACCATAAAGGTAAACATTTTTGTTATTTAACATAGAACAAAAAAAATATATATTTTTTTTATTTCAGCTATAGTTGCTTAAGCAACAGTTCTAATTTTTGCATAGTTTAACATGACGTACTAAAATAATGAAAACTAAAATTAAAAGAAATATTATTAAACTATGAATAAAAATTAGCGTGAATTTATTGGTGCTTTTAAAGTGATCAGGTTCATTCTGTCATATTCAATAATATTTTGAATATAAATAAAATTAGTTAGTTGAAAAAAAAAATAAAGAGCTCAGTTTGTAAGTTACCTGATAAAATAGATATCAGATGTATGTATATATATATATATATATATATATATATATATATACTATATTATAATGCATACTGAATGAAGCATGTCCAAAAAAACTGATCATATCAAAACTTTTGTTTCTGCATTTGATCAATTATTTTAGTATTATTTATATACTTTTCTTTTTTCATAGAATTGTCTTCTATTTTTATACTTTTAGTTTTCATTTTAATTTTAGTTATATTTTTTTTGTAATTTTTTAATGTGCCTTTGTCATTTTTATCAGTTTGTGTTTATTTCTTTATTTAAAAAATACTGTTTAGGTTTAGTTTATTTTTATTTCAGTTTTGGTTTTAGTTCAGTTTTATTTTATTTTAGTCATCAATTTCAAATTACACTAAACAAAGAACTATATTTTTACTACTGAGACCTTAGTGTAAAGTGTTGCCAATAACTCTGTTCTTAATGTTAAGAGGTGTTTCTCGTTCCTGACGTTCTTTCACACGCGGATTAGCAGCAGAAACCTTCAGCCGCCTGCGTTCTGAGCTTGTAAAGCTCTTTGGGGATCGGAGTGAGACGGCTCTGATTAAACAAACACCAGAGACGTTCAGAATAAAGAGCCTCAGTAAAGCCGCGGGAATCTGAAGGGCCCTTCAATTCACAGCATTTCTCTGTGAGAACTACAGGAGAGTGTAATGCAGCGGGTTCGGCTTTCTGCACTAAAACAAGTCGTTCAGACCGGATTAAGATGTTTTTAAAGTGCATGAGGTTGTTCCAACTTCACACGACTGCAATCCCTTAGAAAAAAAACCAGAGCTGTTTCATGCAGTGAAAATGTGTAGCTGTTACGAGCTGAGCCTTAAAATGAGTGTTTTATTGAAGCTTGTAATAAAATCAGGTCGATTCTGTCATATTAAAAGATATTTTTGACTTTAATAAAACCATTTAGTTAAAATGCTACCACTAAAAGCACATATCAGTATATCAGATGTTAATTTTATATATGGCGGGAATTAAAATATTACTTATTATGGGTACTGAATGATACATGTCCAAAAAACATGGTAACACCAGGCTATAATATCCATTTTGCATTTGGTATTGTTTATTTACTATTATTCATTTTCAATATTATTAATTAAAGTTTTTTATTATTATTTTAAATTAGCTTTTATTTTGTACTCTTTTTTTATTAGTAGTAATTTTATGTGTTTTTGTTACTTTTATTAGTTTTACTAGTTTATATTAAATATTACTATTTAGTTTTAATGTATTTTTATTTCGGTTTCAGTTTTTAAAAAAAAAAAATTTAATTTCCAGTTAGCAATTTTAGTGCTTCAATTTAATCAACTGAAAATGAGAAAACTAACTGAAATAATTTACATTTTTTAATATAATCTTTATATTTTATTCTATTCAAGCTTTATTTCAATTAACAGGTTAAATTTTTATTTCTTAATCTTTTTAATCTTATAATGGGCTTTTGTAATTTCTTTTTAAAATTCATTTTAAATATTACTTTTTATTTGTAATTTTTTTATGAGTTTTATTTTATTTCTAATATTATTTATTTCCATTTTTAGTGCTTCAACTTTAAATGAAAATAAAAAATGATACATTTAACCTGTTAACTGAAGTAAAGCTTGCATTGAAAAAAAAAAAAAAAAAAAAAAAAAAAAAAAATTATATATATATATATATATATATATAAAGATTAGATGAAAAACATATTTTAGTTAGTTGCCAAGGTAACATTTCTTATTTTGGCTTCGATGAAGCTCTAAAATGGCTAAATGGAATTCAAATAAATAAAAACTAAAACTGAAATTAAAATAAAACTGAATGACAAATACATTAAACCTAAATAGTTATATTTAAAATGAATAAAAACTAATAAAAAAACACATAAACTAAAAGTCTAACTAAAATTAAAAAGAAAACTGAAATTATAAAAATAAAAGCTAAATCAAAATATGAATAAAAGTATAGCACATAAATATTATAGCATGGTGTTACCATGTTTTCTGGACATGCATTACTCAGTACCCATGAAATTGAATAATATTTTAATTCCCACCATCTGATACACTATTGTATTGAGAAATCTCTGCTGCTGTACCTGAAGAAGGTGTGATGCTCCACGCAGCACTTCCACAGATTCTTGCAGGCCGTCTTACTGGGAGCGTCGAAGAAGAACGACGTCTCATTGCACTGAAAACACACAGAGAAGCTTTTCTTGCTTGTTGAATAAAGTCTAATGTCCTTATATAACACTGCATAATACAAATCGATTCAAAGCAGTTGCACAGAAAATCATGATTAAGGTTTATACAGTGGCAACAGCATAATGCAATGATTGCATGTAAATTCAAGGGTATAGAGATCACACACAGTTCATTTATTTATTGTGATGTTGCATTAAAAAGACGACTTACATCTCTGCCCATGACCCGCAGCTCAAACTGGGTTTCCTTGAAATACACTTTCGTAATTCTTGGCCTGAAACATTATTAATTAAGAGCACATTATTTAACACTGTGCATAAAAACAAATCAAAACAGAGTGACAAAGTCAAGAGTGAAGAGTTAATATAAAGTAATATAAAAGTAATACTATATATGATATCATACAGTATCTTGTATCATGTCATATCATATATCATATATCATATCATATCATATCATATATCATATCATATCCCATAGACCGTATATATCATATAATATCATATCATATATCATAAATCATATCATATCATATATCATATCATATCCCATAGACCGTATATCTCATATCATATCATATCATATCATATCATATCATATCATATCATATCATATATCATATCATATCTCATACCATAGACCATATATCTCATATCATGTATCATATCATATCATATCCCATAGACCGTATATCTCATATCATATCATATCATATCATATCATATCATATCATATCATATCATATCATATCATATCATATCATATCATATCATACAGTATCATGTCATATCATATCATATATCTCTTATCATATCATATCTCATACCATAGACCATATATCTCATATCATGTATCATATCATATCATAATATCATATCATATCATATCTCTCTTATATCAAAATCATATCTTATACCATATATCAAATATCTCATTTCATATATCATATCATAAATCTCATACCACATCATACATCTCATATCATATCTCTCTCATATCATATATCCCATTTCACATAATTTATCATATCATACAATATATATCATATATATGATATTATATGATATATCATATGACATATGTTATGACATATATGATATATATCATATATGTGATAATTGATGTGATATACGATATGATATGAGATAAATATGATCTAATATACACCTCATATTATATCATATATCTCATTACATATCTCATTAAATGATTTATTCTTTTAAAGGATCATATCATAACATATATTATATTATATCATATATCATAATATTACATATAGGATGTATCTTATATTTAAAGGATTTGTTTTGAAAATTCAAAAACATCCTGAGACACATTATTGTGGGTTTTGATTGACATGCGGGCGAGAAAATACTGCCAGAGTTTTCAGTTGTGGGTGAATTATTCCTCAGTTTAAACATCAACCTACCAGAAATATTTCCCCACTTGTGTTTTGTTCTTGTAAACCACGACCCCGACAGGCGTCAGGCCCAGAAAATACTCCGACTGCTTTTCCCCCTGAAAACATTAATGCATTACGAGACTAATAAACAAAAACACAAGCAATTCATCATCAATATTCATAGAGTACAGTGCCAGGATTATTAAAAACCAGATTAAGAATCAAGCTGGAGCAGCGGAAAAATGAAAGGAAGAATAAAATCATTAGCAGAAAAGAGCTCTTAATTAAACAGGGCTGAACTTACAAACACAGGGTGCAGATCCACGCCATACATCTCCAGGGTTTTGGCAATTGCTAAGTAATTATTTTCAGCCTCTGCAGGCACCTGACCCCTGAACAGAGCAGAAAAACACCAAAATACACTGCAAAGTCCTCCAGAACAATCTAAATTAGCAACATGATGAAGACTCTGCTGTTAAACCTGTCAAACTGTCAGTCTCTGATTGATAGTTTAGAGATTTTTATCAATTAAAAGCTCTTTTAGTGTAATTGTACGACTCCAGAACATCTCACATCTTCTGAGGAGCGTTTTGTGACGAGTCAGCTGCCTCCTCCCTGATAATCACCGGCACCCCGTCCTAAATCGCCGCCCTTCACCAGGCTCCCGATAGGAGTGGGTGTGTGAGAGAGGAGGGGCGCTGGACGAGTCAGGGCTGGCGGCGTGTGATGGGGCACACCTGAAGGAAATGGAGCCTCATCACCGCCGCTGTTTAAAAGCCCAACGCGCCTCTCCTCGGGAGACCGGTCTCTTCCCCCGTGCATGCACACTGGTGTCCTCGTGGGTCCAGGAAGGGTGCGTTGAGGGACTCCCGCGCCACCAGAGACGTGAGCTGCCGGACCCGCGGTCCGGTCGAGAACCGCACCCGTCTACACGGCCGTCGGGCCAGGATGCCGGGCCGTCCATCCCCTGCAAGCGCCGCGGCCAGCGAGGAGGATGAAGCCGCTAGAAGAAGCCGCCGCCCCTCGCGCCCCGGACCGAAGAGGGGAGCGCGTGCGGCCGCTGGACTCCGCCCCTTACCTGGACCCTTCCTCCATGAACACTGCCAGACCCCCACGAACCCCGCAGCACGACGAGGGGAGCGGATTCCCTGTTGTTTTGGACACTGTTCCCCTTTTGGACACTTTATTCCCCCTTGTTTTGGTTTTTCTGTTAAATAAAAAACCTCTCCGAGGCCTGACGCCACGCCCACTGTGTCTGTCGTTGGCTCGTCCCGTCACAGTGGTGGAGAATGCGGGCAAGGCGGAGCCTAGACAGCGCAGTTGGGAAACACCTGATGACGTCACTCCCTCTCGTGTGCAAAAGTGCGCATAACCCGGACTGGGACGGAGGAACGGAGGAGACGGCCTCCCAGCCACACAAAGGGGTAAGTGACTTCTCTTTTACGGTCATTTTACCCTGTGGTTGGTTGAGGCTGTCGATTAAATCCCGTTCTCTCTGTCCCTGTTCCGGCGCGCTGTGAGAGGGAGGACTGCCCGGAGAGAAATCCCCGCCCCGCCCACTCCGACCGTTTGGAGCCTGGTTGAGGAAGGTAGCACTCCCGTGTGGGCTGCGCCCTGAGGACGGGGATGTCGCTTGGGGGGGGGAATGTGACGAGTCAGCTGCCTCCTCCCTGATAATCACCGGCACCCCGTCCTAAATCGCCGCCCTTCACCAGGCTCCCGATAGGAGTGGGTGTGTGAGAGAGGAGGGGCGCTGGACGAGTCAGGGCTGGCGGCGTGTGATGGGGCACACCTGAAGGAAATGGGGGCCTCATCACCGCCGCTGTTTAAAAGCCCACGCGCCTCTCCTCGGGAGAGACCGGTCTCTTCCCCGTGCATGCACACTGGTGTCCTCGTGGGTCCAGGAAGGGTGCGTTGAGGGACTCCCGCGCCACCAGAGACGTGAGCTGCCGGACCCGCGGTCCGGTCGAGAACCGCACCCGTCTACACGGCCGTCGGGCCAGGATGCCGGGCCGTCCATCCCCTGCAAGCGCTGCGGCCAGCGAGGAGGATGAAGCCGCTAGAAGGAAGCCGCCGCCCCTCGCGCCCCGGACCGAAGAGGGGAGCGCGTGCGGCCCGCCGGACTCTGCCCCTTACCTGGACCCTTCCTCCATGAACACTGCCAGACCCCCACGAACCCCGCAGCACGACGAGGACACCAGATTCCCTGTTGTTTTGGACACTCTTCCCCTTTTGGACACTTTATTTCCCCTTTGTTTGGTTTTTTCTGTTAAATAAAAACCTCTCCGAGGCCTGACGCCACGCCCACTGTGTCTGTCGTTGGCTCGTCCCGTCACAGTTTATTTCTTCATCTCTCAATCAGCATTGGATTGCATTGCATTATATGTTTGGATCATTTCAATCTCATCTTACTGAGACATATTATTGGAGATATAGAGTGGCATGCGAAAGTTTGGGAACCCCTTGCAGAATCTGCACCCTTGAAGATCAGGGTAAATTGTACTTAATTTGTTTTCTGGGAAACATGCAAGTATCTTCTGTTGCTTCCAAATGGCAGTACTAAATGAAAAAAAATATATATATTTCAATAAAATAAGAAAACTTTGGTTGTCTTCATTCGGTTCAAAAGTTTTCACCCCCCCGGCTCTTAATGCATTGTGTTTCCTTTTGGTGCATCAGTGAATGCTTGAACCTTTTTTAATAGTTATGTCTGAGTCCCTCAATTGTCCTCAGTGTAAAAAGATGGATCTCAAAATCATACAGTCACTGCTGGAAAGGGTTCAAATATGCAAAAGACACTGGAAAACTGAAGAATCTGCAGGAGCTGGAGGATGTTTCTGAAGAACAGAGCTCTGTTTAACTGTTCAGAACAAACAAGGGACTCATGAACAACCATCACAAATCATTAGGTGACCACACACAGTATTAAGAACCAAGGGTTCACAAACTTTTGAACGGGGTTATTTTAATAATTTCAGCTATTTTGTTGTCTTGTGGACTAAATGTAAACATCTTTTATGTAAAATGTCTTACTCAGGACAGTATTAAATAAAAAATAACATGCATTTTGTATGATCTCTCTTATTTTGTTAAAATTATTCACATTTTTACAGATTCTGCAAGGGGTTTCCAAACTTTCTCAAGCAAAATATTTTTGCTCACTTTGGGCCTCTAAATAAATCTGAGCTGTTTTATTCCTCTTCAAGTAGGAACTCCAGATTCCCAACTTTTGTTTTTAGATTTTCTTATATATCTTGTCTAAAGGCTTGATAAATCTTCATTTAATTATTTCATATGTCAGGCTTTACAGGGTTAAATGTTCTCTTGCAACAAACAAGGATTTACTGTCAGCAAATATTTAAAATACCAAAGTAAACAACAGCAGAGTGTATTCAAACCGCAATCACTAACTCACTGAAGGATTGAATGTGATTTTCAGTGTTGCTTTTTAAAACTATTTGAGGAAATCAGTGATTTGTAAATGTGTGTTTGTCACGGATTGAATAACAGACTCATTCCAGTGAGGTCAAACCTGAAAGCAGTCGTGCTGAAACAATGTTTATTTAACCTACTAACACTAATGCAGGAATGTGAGTCAGAGCATGCTCTTAACACAACAATAAAGATTAGAGAAAAATATATAGATTCCGGGAAACATCCAAGAACAGACCCTAGAAAAAATGCATACATGCAACTTCGAAATAGATAAAAAAAAAGCTAATTTCAATATTTATTAAATATTAAATAAAACAATATTTAACTTTAAAATAGTTTTTTATAATTTAAAAAAATGTTTTTACATTTTATTAGTGTATATATAATTGAATATTTTGTTTATTTGTAATATTTCATATTTATTTGTATAATATTATATTTATATCTATGAAACAACTGAAAAAAGATGAATACTACTTATACTATATATTTATATTTCATTTTATTTTTATTTTATGACACTCTGTTATAGTATGTGAACTTATGTGAATTAAGTGGAAATAATTGAGCCATATATATATATATATATTGCAAACATTTTATTTGTAATCACCTGAATGTAGGGCAAAATTTTGTTTTATGTGTTTGTAATTGTTTTATTGTGATACTTTTTGTGCTGCCATTATATATATATATATATATATATATAGTAATGTTAATATATGTTTATGTATATATATATATATATATATATATATATATACACACACACAGTGTATGTATACGTATATACATATATACACACACACATTATAATTTATATACTGTATGATTCTTCACTAAACAATGACATGTTTACTAAACATATCATTTTTGGTAGAATTCATAATTATAAAAAAAAAAAATGCTCTGAATACAGTAAATGACTGCATGCTCTGTTGTGTTGCTGTGGTCACATGTGCATGAATGCATTAAGGATTCTCCTCACAGCGGCGGTGGGGCTCTGCTGATTGTAGATGCTCTATTATAAGTGTCCGACCTCATCATTTTCAGGCCCCCTGGGGACTCGCTGCATTCGTCTCTTTCATGCGGCTGCATATTGCTCTTAATCGCCGTCGCTTCCGGTGCACATAGAAAATATGATGCAGCACAGCTGGGACTCCCATCATCCTTTTGTTCTGTCTCAGAGAGGGTCGACACACTTTAACTGCACTTCTCTCTGTCTGCGGCTGTGTGCAGAAGGGAACTATAGCGTACTGCGCACTCTGCCTTTAACTGTCATTTTGCATTATTGACACACTGTTTTCCTAATTAATGTTGTTCAGTTGCTTTGACGCAATCTTTTTTGTTTAAAGCGCTATATAAATAAAGGTGACTTGACTTGACTGTTTATATAGTATGCAAGTCAAACCATGGCATAATACACTTATGTCAATATCTCATCATGCTGCAAGTTTAACTCAGCAAGAGGTGTCCAGAAATAAACATTTTTTTTTTTAATTTAATCCAATTACTCAAATTGTGTGTAAAATATCTGAACATTTGACATTAAGCATAGTATATACAGACATGAGAATATATATGTGAATTTATATTTTATATATTTTCATATTTATAATATATATAAAACATAAGATATATATATAATATATAAGTTAAAAAATATAAATATATAATGACATAAATATTATATAAAAATATGATAATATTAAAAACATATATATATATATATATATATATATATATATATATAATATATTTATTTATTTATATAAATTCTCCTGTTTTATATGTACAACAATAAAAAATATATTTTAAAATAAAATGTATAAACATAATGACAAAGTAATATATAGATATAAATATAATAATATATAAATAAAATTAAATTTATATTTATAATAAAATGATCAAAATATGTATATATTTAACTCATTTTTACAGCATTTTATATAGATTTAAATAAATTATACAATATATAATTTATTAAATTAAATAAATAATACTTAAATCATAAATATGCTTATTTTTAAGCTTACATGTTTTATATATAGATATATATATATATATATATTATATATATAGATATATATATATATATATATATATATATATATATATGTAAATATATGTAATATGTTTTTTTATATTTATGTAATTCAGCAAAAGATAGAAGTAAGTGACTTAAAACCATTTTTAGCTGCTGAAAATACTAGTTTTCTACTAATTTTGGCCACCTCTCTCTCTCTCTATATATATATTCCTAAGACCTCCCTGTGCATTTCCTCTCTCTTCCCTTGTTATCCTCACATGTTTTGCTTTCTCATGTTTCCTGCTCTTCCTCCTCACACATGTTTAAGCGCTCCAGTATTCCTGATCAGAGTTTCTCATTTTACCGCTGTCTGTCACTCACAGTCTAAAACCCCTCGTGTCCGTCACTGTCTCTCTCAGCCTCCTCATCACTACCTCCGCCCCGGTCTCCAGTAAAAACACCTGACACCTGAGGGACTACAGCTTGTTTTGAGGGAATTCATTCTGAATGTGGTTCATGTCGTTGCATTTGCACACAAAGACACGCTTTAATGAAGTGATTTATCTAGCAGTGTTTCTGTTGAGGGAGGAATAATGAGTTTTCTCGACTGACCGGCTGAACTTCAGCTCCTCTTAACAATCAGCCGCTCACAATCACTCAGACGCTTTCAGGAGTCGAGTGGGATTTAAGAAAAACACACGACAATCAGCAGTCAAACACACAAACTCAAGCTACAAGATCGCACTGAAATATGAGTTTGAAGATGATTTTCAGTGTCATGTACAGTACTGTACATTCAAAACATTTACAAAAAAAGAGGATACACTTTCAATTAAGTCTGATTTCTTAACATTAGTTGATGCATTAACTAAAATGAACTAATGAGCACTTTTTTCATCACTTGACTATTGTTTATGTTTGTTAATAAAAAATACCGCTGATCATTATTTTAATGCACGATTATTATTAACTTAAACTAAAACCATTAAAAAAAAGTATTACTGAAATGAAATGACATATAAAAAGTACACTTTTTAAAGTAAACTGATTATTCAATTTCTTACTTGAATATGGCTGTTAAATACGCTTATTTTACAAGAAACTAATGCAAGTTTATTTAATTTGCATCTTTCATATTAAATAATAATATGAAACTTAATAATTGTATCATATTAAATAATATTTGTCATATTGTTTATTCTTCTCTATTTTTAAAATAATGAAATAAAATGACATTAAGTAAAGTGAAATATGATTTTTTTCATATTGCACATCCCTACTTTGTGTCATTCTTTTTTCTTCTTTATTTTGCTACCTCGTATAAATATATATTTTTAATAATTAATTAAATATTTACATTTTTAATAATTTTATGGTTGTATGTGTCAATAAACAAAATAAAATGACACAAATAAATAAATAAAATGATAACTATAATAAAAGAAATAATTATAGAATAATGAAATCATAAGATGAATCAAGGATTAAATAAAATTAAATTATATAACAAATTAATTTAATATTTTTTTTTTAAATAATGGAAAGAGCTTATATGTGTTTAAGAGTTAAACAGGAATGTGGAGTTTGATCTAATCTGGAACGGGATTATTACGGATGAAGGTGTGTGTGATGTTCTGTGCTTTCTGGACTTACATGAGTGTTTTATGAATCTGTTCGATGCTGTCCTCTAGTTCCTCTTTCTGGTCGGGGACAAAGCGATATTCAGACACGTAACCTGATGTGTGTTTGTACGGGTCGTAATCTCCGAGTTCAGCTGTACGCAATGACAAAGAGACACAACGACATATAATGTACTGCTGGAATAGTCTAGAAATAATCAAATTAAATATTTAAATATAATTAATAATTATAATTAAATTTAAATAAATAACATGAAATTATTAAATAAATGAATAAAATAATACTATACAATTAAACAAAATTAAACTATAGAATAAATAAAATTAAATGAATTAAATAAAAACAAATAAATAAAATGTAATTATAAAATAAATGAAATCAGACAAACAAATAAATGAATAAACTTAATGAAATTATAAAATAAATAAAAATATAAGTGAAGAAAAAACAATTCTCAAAATAAAAAATAAAAAAATTAAAAGAATTTATAAAAATGAATAAATTAAATGAAATTATAAACATTAAATGAAATTCAATTATAAAAATAAACAAACTAATAAATAAAATGAAATTATAAAATAAATAAAAATATAAAAGTAAATAAAATAAAATAAAATTAATAATTAATTTAAACTATAAAAATAAAATAAAATTAAATTAAAAATAAACAAAATAAATAAAAAAATTACAAAACAATGAAATTATGAAATAAAACTATAAAACAAAACAATTAATTATAAAAATAAAATACAACTATCACAACATAACAGTTAACTCTAATGTTACAGAAACATATGAATCATAAAACAATCATAAAACAACTTATTTTAATAATCTTAGAGAGCATCTTATAAAACAAGCTGGGAAGCCTGTAACTCATTTGCTGACACTTTATTTAAGTAAAAATAACTAGACTGAAATGACATTTGCTGTATTAAATTCCCTGTGACATTTGTGAATTTGTACGTACACTGAATAGCAAGCGCTCCCAGCTGTGCGCCGATGTTAAACGGACAGGGAAGCCTCCCCTGCAGGACGTCCTGCTTTACCTGCAGGAAGAACTCATACCTGACAGAAGACAGTAAAGAGCATTTAAAGAGCATGATATTAATGCATCTCTAATATGACTGTAGTGCTTATTTATGCTCACGCCACACAGAAAACACACCTTGTAATTTCTTCTTTTAGTTTACAAGGATCTTCAGCATAAAATTTAACCCCAAAGTAGAGCGTGAACGGAGGTCCAGCTGGAAAGAAGAAAACAACCCTTTAACACGCAGTGATAGTCCAGAAAATAAATATATAATATAGGAAATTAATTTACTGGTAACACTAAACCCAACAAGTCCTAACCAGATGCAATGCGACAAAAAAAAAAAAAAAAAAAAAATTAAATAAAAAATAATACGACACAATCACAGCCAATTAGAACATGATTTTTTAAGTAGAGCTTTTAGACCAATGAATTTGCGCAGTGGGCGTGGCTACACAGCATGATGTGACCAATGGCAACCAAGAGACTAATATTAAAATTTTCATGTACAAAGCCTGGTTAGGACAAATTATAAAATTAAATGAATACAAATTATGAAAAGAAATAAACTCGTAAAAAAAAAAGATAAAAAATGAAAGTATAAAAATAAAAACTAAATGAAATTATAAAAGTAAATAAATAAACATGAAAAAATAAAAGAACACAAAATAAAATTATGAAATAAATGAAATGATAAAATAAAGTGAAATTATAAAAATACTAATAATCTATTAAACAAAATGATATAATAAACTGAAAATCTAAAAATATATAAATATTATACAATAAACAAATGCATAAAATGAAACGTAAAATATGTAAATAAAATTAAATTATGTAAATAAAAACAAAATGAAATTATAAAAGTAAATGAATAAACATGAAAAAAATACAATTCTAAAATAAATGAAATGATAAAATAAAACATAAAACATAAAAATACATAATCTAGTAAAAAATATTATAAAATAAAAATGTAATATATATATATATATATATATATAAAATATTATAAAATTATATATATATATATATATATATATATATATATTATACAATAAATAAATGCACAAAATAAAACTTTCAAATAAAAGGAAATTATAAAAATAAACAAATCAATTAAATAAAAGAATAAATAAAATGAAGTCAAGTCAGGTTAAGAAGCACTGCCAGTGTTACACAGATTACATGCACTCATAATTAATTATAGAACTTATAAATAATAAAAGCAAAAACAAGAATTATAGGTAATTTTAAGCAGTTGCACAAATCAATTACATGTAGAATTACGCTCTACGTCTAATAAAATCTAATAGAAAGTGACCAATTTACCATTCTGCAAAACTACCACACCTGAACCAGCTAGTCAAGGTTATTTAAGATGCATTTAAAACAATACTGTTAGCAATATATATAATGCATTCATTTGAATTACTGAATTAAACAAATGCCTTGTCAATTCAGCCCTACATTCACATCAGTAAATATGCATGTGCAACTAAACACGCAAACATAATTGTATCCATTACTATTTATTTAGACGGGCTTAAATGCATAATTACTTCCAAATTATCATCTGAAATGCAATGTGAGTTTTATCAGGAGGCCTTTAGAGAATCATTACAGCGCCGATCCACACCGAAGATGAAGGATAATCATTAGGTCGAAGTGTTTCATTCCAGACCGTCTCTGATTTCTGAGCAGTATTTTAATAAAAAAACAGTGCATACTTACTTGTTATTAAATCTTTATGTTCAGCGAGTGTTTTCGAGGGATCGAGCCAGTACTGTAAACATAAGAGAGGAGATCAGATCAGATCAAAACATCACAAATGAAGCACTGTGAGTATTAATGCTTTAGTTTTAGGCTTGCAGCTGCTGAGATGTTCAGTCATGCAAGTGCTGGTATAATATGAGGCCTAATTAAAGCGGCCTCTAGATCAGACTCGTTAAAAGTGAGGGCGAGAGTCACTGTGCCCTCCATCAATAAAACATGAAGCTGCAGCACGTCAGAGCATGTCATGTGGAGCTCAACTACATCCCAACGTGTGCATTCTGTCATTCTTCAGCTGATCCTCATGAAAAGATTCCTCAGACTTTAATCGAACGCTGTGTTTGTGCGGGTTTTGATGCACAGACGCGCCTTTGTGGAAGCACTGATTGGTTCTTCAGCGCTAGTGTGAGACTTAAAACTAATGTGCAAAACTCACCCTTCATGATGCCAGAATCAATCCTGTCATAAAAACACAACTTACTGTATAATTAACCACGAATGTCAGGGAATTTGTCAAAATTTGAACGAATCAATCAAAAGTAGGTCAGTAGCCTTCTCACTAAATGAAGACATAAATACTAGTGCTGTCAAACGATTAATCGCACACAAAATAAAAATAAAATAAGCTTTTGTTTACATAATATATGCACTGTACTGTAAATACACACACATATTTTGAAATATTTACATGTATTTACATGTCTATAGTTATATTGATATAATTTATATTATAAACATGCATGTGTATACATAATAAATATACACAGTACACATATTATGTAAAAAAAAAAGTTTATTTTGGATGCGATTAATCGCTTGACAGCACTAATAAAATACATAAATAATATCTCCAGAACTGCTCTGAAAATCTCTTCATGAGTGTTTGACTGTTTCCGTCATGTCATATATACACAGAAACAAATCTCTTCACGGCAACCCGTCAAAATAAAAGTTCGGTTTAACTTGAAGAAACTGTGGTAGAAATATACAGTATTTGCTACTACAGTAGAAGCCTAGACTAAAAGTAACCATAGCGCATATATGGCCCCGACTAGAATATATGACTTAGTACAACTACTAAAAAAAAATATTATTTTTAGGGAATGATCACATAAAATTTTCTTCCATGTTTTAATTTTAACAGTAAACCTCTGTTTTACAGCACTACATTTTTTGCCCCAAAAATGAAAAGGTTTGTTTAATTTTAATTGGATTAAAATTAAAAGATAAATTAAATTAATTTAAACCACTGAAAAAAAAAAAAAAAAAAATAGGGCCCTATTGTTGTAAAAGGAAAAATAAGATCATTCAGATTTAAACCATTAAAATGATACATATATATATATATATATATATATATATATATATATATATATATATAAAAATACATACAATACGCAGTGTAATATTCAGTATTAATAAAACACTACACGCTCCATAATGCGCACACCACCCTAATATGGGTAAAAATGGGAAAAATAATACTTAAATTAAATTAAACATAAGCAAATCCGAAAGTTTTTCTCCAGTGTTTTACCACCTTTAATATAAACATTTACCACATTGTCACATTCTAGCCTTGTTATACTTATCTTTCAATAAAAAAACTAAAATTTTATGCCCTTAATGTTTTTACCCCATGGTATTGAAAATGGTATCAAATATCAATATTTTCCAATCAAAATACAAAAACACTGCGAGCAAAACCAAAAGTGAAGCTGCTATCAACAATGAAGGCATTTATTACAGTGATCTGCTCAATTCAGCTAATTAACATCTCACAGACTCCATAACGAACACAGCCTGAAGATCTTCCTCATGTTTTCCACTCTTGTCAGGTGATATTTCAGTGAAGTCAGGAGGGAACGCTATCTGGCGTCGCCTTGCAGACAAGATTGATATGCCATTTAATGAATGTGCAAATGAGCATGCATGAAATACTTTATACGAGCACAGCAAACAAGGTAAACCACATTTACACAGAGACAAAGCAAACAAACATACGTGCAAACAATAGGAAGTGAGTGAAGGTGTGTGTGCAGACGGGAAGAGGATTAGTGCTGTGCGTTATTCAATTAGAAAACGATAATTGAGTCGCTAAGACTCATCTAATAATCACATTAGAGCAGCTGCTGTGTTTCACTGAACTGAAGAGCTTAAAACAACAGAGTATCCATTTCCAACAACAAGGGAGGAATTTTTTTTACTACAGTCATGGCAGATGATTTGAACAAACCTTTACTACTTTACGAAGTGAATTTTCACTTGGTGAACAATAAAAAAAAAATTTTAGTGCTGTCAAATAATTAATCGTGATTAATCGCATCCAAAATAAAAGTTTTTGTAAACATAATATATGAGTGTGTACTGTGTATATTTATTATGTATATATACTGTAAATACACACATGCATGTATATATTTAAGAAAAATATGCTATGTTTATATATTAAATATATTTATAATTTAAAATATAAATATATAAATGTATATACATGTAAATATTTTCAAAATATATACTGTATGTGTGTGTATTTATATATACATAATAAATAAACACAGTAAATACTCATATATTATGTAAATAAAAACATTTATTTTGAATGCGATTAATCGTGATTAATCATTTGACAGCACTACATAGTTTAAAGAAATAAATTAGAGTTTTTATAAATGTTCGAAATAAAGTTTATGTGCCAAAAGCAGAGCGAAAGAGCACTACTCATTTGAAGAAATGTGGGTATTCATAAAGAATTTTATTATATTATTAATGTAGACATGTTTTAAATGTATTAAAGGAGTAATGGAATATAATTAATATATAGTTTTTTCTGTGATCAAGCTATAACGTTTGTTCATTTATTTTATACTAAATGTATTTAGACTACTGTTTTGCATTCAAATACCTAGAAAGCATGTACTTACATTTTCACAATGGTATTTCTAAGCGACAAATTTTTTTACGAATACTATTAATATTATCAGGCAACACAAACCTGTTTCTTGATTTGAAACAATATCACTCATTAGATATTATTTTGTCACAGAAAAGTGACTGGGAAAGTGTAAAAAACTAAAAAATGTGAAGTGTTTGTCATGTTCGGACAATAAAGAGTAGTTTAAAACCACAGTCTGTTTTTTACAACTTTCATTTAGGAGCAAAAATCTGCCTTTAAACTTGAATGAAATAAACAATTGACATTTATCATGATAATTATCGATATCGATCCTCGATCATTTTTTGGGCATATCGCCAAGCCCTTACTACTACTATTACATATTAATGCTAATTGAAATAAAGCAGAAGTAATATAAAACATGAACACTGGATGAAAAATTTAACTAAACTGTAAATTAGAAATGATGTCTTGACAACTAAATGAAATTAAACAAATGAAACCTAGACAGAAGCATACAAAACTAATAAAAAAGGAAAAAAGCACATAACAATTACTAGAACTTAAAACTACAACCGAAAACATAAATAAAAGCTGATTTAAAATATTAGCTACATATCATTAAAGTATATAAACAATATTAAAATAACACTGAACTGAACACCTTGGCAACTGTATAGTAACTTCCTAAGATTGTGATGACCCTAGAATCCTGCTTTGCACAAACACGCAGCTTAAACGTTCACCCAGAAATGTAAATAACTAGTTCATAACAAGAACGCAGTTTGTCCTCCTCTGGATGCAGACAGATGTTTTATTTGAAATGTCTCCATTGAAGGAATTCTCTGCGCCTTACAATTAGATGAAGCATCTATGAGTCAAGAGCGAGTGTAAAACACACCCACGCAGCAGAAACCACCGCACTACTGTGTAAATCACACCCAATTTTTATCTCCTGTCTCTTTTTACCATAATAACCATTCATTGAGCTGACAGATTTGTGTAAATGTAAGTTGCAGCGTGCCTCTCACCTATTGCATGCTCAGCAATAAATCCAGGCTTTTGGGACAGGGCCTGCAAGGCATTGTGGGAAACACCTCTGTCTTTGGTCGAGCTGATGAGGTAACGACTGTTATGTTCTTTCACAATGCTGCACTTTGCCTTACCCAAAATTTGGCCCCTGGGTAAACCGAACCACCTTTACCTCAAATGTGACCCTAATGCCTTAGCAAACTCTCTTAAAGGAATAGTTCACCCAAAAATGAACTCGGCCTCACGTCATTCCAAACCTGTTTGACTTTCTTTTTCTCCTGAAAAAAAGATATTTTATTTTGATGAATGTTGTGTAAATGTTTGGTTTTGGTTTGGATTTGGATTATTTGGACAGAAAGTACAATGGAAGTGAATGGGAACCAGAACTCGTCAGTTACCAACATTCTTCAAAAAATGTGTTCAACAGAAAAAAGAAACTTGACATGAGGGTGAGTAATTAGGTGGACTATCTCTTTTTTTTGTCCTTTATAAAGCTTTTATGTCGCATCATACAAGGGTGAGTAAATGATGCCAGAATCTGAATTTCTGCGGTGAACTTTTAAGAGCTGACGTGGGATAAAATCTTCAAGAACTCACCGTTTGATGACTGCGGTCGCAATAGCGAAGCCCAAAATACTCTGTTTCGGCGAGGTTCACGTGACTGAACACATAGTCCAGCACTACAGAGCCTTTGGTTGATTTCTGAGGAGAAACGTGAAATATGCGTTAGAAATCTCATCGTGAATATATTGTTTTCAGACTGCAAACAACATTAAAGAGATAGTTGATGTAATTTTTATGAAAATGTACCTATACTCAGGCCATTAAAAATGTAGATGAGTTTGTTTCTTCATCAGATTTGGAGAAATGTAGCATTGCATCAGTGTCTCAGCAATGGATGCTCTGCAGTGAATGGGTGCCGTCAGAATGAGAGTCCAAACAGCTGATAAAAACATCACAAGTAATCCACAAGTAATCCACAGCACTCCAGTCCATCAGTTAACATCTGGAGAAGACAAAAACTGAAACAAATCCAGCATTAAGACGTTTTTAACTAATGCTTCTTCCAGTGAAAAAGTCCATCTTCTGCTGCCTCTCAAATCTACCCACATGTTTTTAGAGCTGTTTAAACGCTGCTTGATCTGTGCAGATTTCTCTCCTGATTCAGATCAGACCACTATTTCTCTGGAGGAAGCATTATTATGGATAGAGGACTTGTATTTTAGTTGGAAGCAATGGTTTGAAGTTAAAAATGTCTTAATGCTGGATTTGTTTCATCTTTTGTCTTCTCCAGATGTTCACTGATGGACTGGAGTGCTGTGGATTACTTGTGAATTATTGTGATGTTTTTATCAGCTGTTTGGACTCTCATTCTGATGGCACCCATTCAATGGTGAGCTTTTCTTTAAATCTGTTGAAGAAACAAACGCATCTAATCTTGGATAGCCTGCCCTGAGGGTGAGGAAATTTTCATTTTTGGGTGAACTATTGCTTTTAATTTACAAGTTCGACTATACTGCATCTCTCCCGAAAGTGAGAGGAGGGTGTGTGTGGCTTTGTTCTGATTTAATACGGTGCTTGACGGTTTACTTTCAACCACAAACCGCACCTATCATAAATGACCCATGCACACACTAGTTACAGCATGAAAACAAACCGCTAATGCCAATAAAGCCGAGAATGACTAGGTAAACACAAGTAAAAAGAAGTCAGATAAAGGAAACACAATGACTAATCTGTCTGACGATCTTTTCCTCGTTTTTGAATATTGCTCTTAATGTCCTACAGTTGTTTGATATTTCTGTCCAGACACGCTGATGTGACCTTTATCTGACATAAGAGATAATCACTCACTAACACAGCTGTGATGTGAGCTGACACCAAAGTCTGTCACACCCTGAGAATGAGTTATAGACTTAACTCCTATTAAATACATAAAAGGAAAAATGCATGAAGATATAAAACCTTTTAAGTAAACATGTTGTTACAATTAGTGCTGAGCATATCACTGTTTACCTTTTTGGGTTGCCATGATTTTTTTTTATGTTGTTGAGAGAAGTCTCTTCTGCTTTAATTGATGAAACATACAGTAAAAACAGTAATAATGTGAAATATAATTACATTTAAAATAGCTGTTTTCTGTGAATAAATGTTCAAATGTAATTTATTTCTGTGATGTGCAGCTGTATTTTCAGCATCATTACTCCAGTCTTCAGTGTCACATGATCTTCAGAAATCATTCTAATATGATGAAGAAACATTTCTGACTATTATCAATGTTAAAAAAGGTTGAATATTTTTATGCAAACTGTGATATGTTTTATTTTTCAGGATACGGTGATGAACAAAAAGTTCAAAAGAACAGCATTTTATTTGAAATAGAACTCTTTTGTAACATCCTAAATGTCTTTACTGTCACTTTTGATCAATTTAATGCAATGTTGCAGAATATAAGTATTAACTTCTTTTTAAAGAACTCATAGTGATCTCATATTTTGAATGGTAGTGCATATCAACATATGTATGTCTTTGCTAGCAGCAAATCATCATATTAGAATGATTTCTAAAGATCATGTGACACTGAAGACTGGAGTAATGATGCTGAAAATACAGCTTTGATGACATGAGCGTCCCTGTTCTAGTAAATTCATGCAGCATGTACGTTACCACCAATAAAAGCTTTACTATGGTCATAAATCTTCAGTGTTTATGTGACATCTCTGCGGATAGTTGTGCAACTGCAGCTCAGACGTATGACACACATCATCTGATATTATGACACGGGGAGTGTGGGAGGAATGCTGCGGGCTTGTTTCTGCTGGGTGGAGGTGTTTTTTTTTTTTGTGTGTGTGTTTGCTGTAAGAACACACACATCTAACACACAAAGGGCCGTATGTCATGATTGCTCCTGTTACACGCTGCAGGGTGAAACACAATGAACTTCTCATCTGAAACACTATATACAGCAGCAAACCCACAGGACTGAGAAATCACACACAAGGTCCCTTAAAAAAGCCTAGACAGCAATCCGATTAAATGGAGAGCAAGTGGAGAGGTTTCTCGGAAAAAGACCCCAGCAATCTTAAAAATGCCTCTGATTTTCCAGATCTAAAAAAGTCTGAATATGAAATATCTCAATATGATCTCAGACATTTCTCATCAGATGCTCTAAGCTGCTCCACATTCCTTTTATAGCTACATAATCTTACTGTAAGACAACTATTGACTCATTTGGGTCTGTTTTTATTAAAATTATTAAAACAAAAAACAAAAAATCAATCAGTCAATCATATTTCTCTATATAGCACATTTAAAAACAACATGTTGGTCAAAGTGCTTTACATACCAGGACCTAATACATTCATACAATAAAAAAAAATCATAAAACCAAGTATTAAATAAATACAAAATTAAGTGAGAAAAGATGAGTCTTTAAATGAGATTTAAATGCATCAAGAGTGGCACAGGATCGGATGTGAAGAGGTAAGCGGTTTCATAAGTGAGGAGCTGCAATGGAGAATGCTCTCCTTTTGATTTTAACCGAGATTTGGGAACGTTTTACCTTTGTACAGACCTTAATGGATTAGAGGAAATATGTAACTGAAGAAGTTCACTAATACAACTGTGTGCCAACCAATTTAAACCCTTTGAAACAAATAATAACATCTTATATTTGATTCTGAATTTGACTGGAAGCCAATGGAGAGATGCTAATACAGGCGATGTACTAGTATATTTCTTAGTCTCAGTCAAAAGCCTAGCAGCAGCATTTTGAACCAACTGCAGGCGTGAAAGTGAGGCAGCGTAATAACAGTGAGTTACACCAGTCCAGTCTGGATGTAATAAAAGCATGCATAACTTCCAAACCATCAAAAGACAAAAAAAATGGTTTCTGCTTTGCAGCGTTTCTTAATTGAAAGAAACCACTTCTGATCATAGAGTGTATATGCTTGTTAAACATCAAAAATAACACCAAGACTCTTTGCTTGATTGTGTACCTTTGATTATAAAGAGGCCGAATTGATATAGATATATTAATGTAGATATACTGTATGTTTGGATAAATTCGGAGGCCATAACACTTCAGTTTTTGATTCATTCAGGTGGAGAAAATTGGCTGCCATCCAATTCTTAATATCATTAAGACAACTAAAAAGGGAGTTTAGAGCCAAACTATCCCCCTCCTTTAAAGCAAGGTAAAGCTAAGTGGCATCATCAAAGAGATGATAATATACAATATGTTTCTGACAAATATCAGCCAGCAGAAGCATATAGAAGTTAAAAAAGACTGGACCCAATATAGATCCTTGAGGGACCCCACATTTCATTATAGAAGAAGAAGAATTTCCTAGTTCAACAGAAGAAGTCCTCCCAGAAATAAATGAGGCAAACCAATTAAGAGCATTTCCTTGGATCCCTGCCCATAGTCTTAAACACTCCAAAATGATATTGTTTACTATAGCGTCAAATCGAGAGAAACATCGGAGACAAACTGGAAACTTCAATGAATTATGATTGAAAACCCTAAAAAGATACATTTGAGCTATAACATTCTCCTTTGAGATCTAGAGGGATAAAGTCAACTTAACAGTTTGCAAAAACTGACCACACAGAACATATTTTTTACATTTGCTTTTCAAATTTACTTGAAATAATTGTCATTGAAACTGCTAGTAAATTGAAATGAATTGATTTAAACTGAAATAGTATTTTCTTGTAAAACATGCTGTAATAATCTAACAATATTTTAATGTTTAATTAGGTCAAAAGTTAAAACCATGCAATGCATTTTATATCCAAATACAAACGAAGAAGAAAAGCGTCCTAATACCTGAACTATTAAATATGTTAAAAAAAAAAAAAAAAAAAAAAAAATCTGGCAGAAGTAATCTTGAGGAAACTCACTAAGAATTTGTACAGAAAATTTGTAGAGAAAAACTTCAATTTAAATAATAAATAAATAAGAGATTAAAAAAAACAAATAAAAACACAATTGATTATTTAATAATCAATTAATTAATCAAATTTTATTTCATAATCAGCAGTCAAACAAAAACAGAGTAAAACATTTAAATTGCACATAATATCAATTATATGATAATGTTTCTAATCCAATTCATTGTTGAAACAAACTTTTAAACAGTGTCTGTAATAAAAACTTATATATATATATATTTTTACTTTGGTTTTCAAAGCAGATTTATTCAAACATACATTAAATAATGCAGATAACAGGTTAATAAAAGTAATGGAAAACTCATTAAGCCAGAAAAGAGCAAAATTTTAGCAATAACTAACTCTACAGGCATGAAGTCAACTTAACTGTTTGAAATATTACATGATATGTCAACTATGGTAAATTCAGGTTTATTAAGGACATTCTTCTATAAATAGTTCTCACTGTGGATACTGACGGGAAGAGATCAGCACTCACAGTTGATGTTTGTATGTTCCCACACTGAAGGTACCCGATGGCAAAATATCTATCAAAGCTGAACACGCAGAGCAAACACAGGTACAGCCTTACCAGGGAAAAACCCCTCATTGTGTGTGACCTCTGATGTCAGCGTCGTAATTCAAGTCCCAAAAGCCCAACGGGAGGAGAGCTGAACACCACAAACCGCAAACACACGGCTGTCTCCAACCATCCTCCTAAAACATGCCCTCCGCATTCCTGCATTAACTCCCTTCCCGATAAGACTTCTGTGCAGGTCAGGGTGGGAATGTTAAAATAACAGGGAAAATGGGTTTCCTTGTGTTGAGAAACTGCTTGGCACCAGTGCTTTTCCCACCAACTGTAGATAAAAACAGGCAAAGCTTTCCTGTGCTGAGAGTGAAACCGTATGCCCGCGTCTGGTTATTTCCATTGGATGGAAATACTGATAACAAAGCCGCAACACATTAGTGTTCAAATGCATTATCAAGTGTACACTAATAACAGCTTTATTTTGAGTGACAGGTAGAAAAAAAAACCTTCACAGCATTTTTAGGTGGTATTAGGAAAAGTTTTAAAGCTGTGCAATGCATTTTAAATCCAAATAGAAAGAGAAATCAACTCTCTCCGATAATCAGGAGAAAGAAAATGTCCTAATATCTGAACATTACTTTATTTTTTTTAAAACTGTGCCTTATATACTGTACTTTCCTCTATAATATTTTTATCATAAAATTTTAAGTAATAATATTCAATCAATTTATATATTATTTTTATTTTATTTTATATTTATTATATTTTATTAGTGTTTTATATATATGTGTGTGTATATATATGTGTGTGTATATATATATAAAATGTATTATTATTATTAATAATAACAATAATAATAATAATAGGTAATTACAGGAATATCAATTTAACTATAACATGAAAAATATTATATGTAATATAAATATGGAATGTAATATCATATGTAATGTAAAATACAATATAACATGTACAGTATATATATATATATATATATATATTATTATATATATATATATATATACACACACACACACCACACACACACACACACACACACACACACCACACACACACAAACACAACATACACACACACACACGCACAAACACATATATATGTATACATATGTGTATGTGTGTGTGTGTATGCATATTTAAAATATATAATAGTTACTTTAAATTGTAATCAAAATAACAATATTACTGTTTCTACTGTATTTTTGATTAAATAAATGCAGCCTTGGTGAGCAGAAGAGACTTCTTTAAAAAAAAAAATCTCAATTATTCCAAACTTTCAACTGGTAGTGTATATAAAAATGAAATACTAAAAATGATCATTTAAAAAAATATATAAAATTTTTTTAATTTATTTATACATGCTTAATTTTTTATGTGATTTGTTTGGTTTGTATTTCTTTATAAATATAACTTTTTTTATTATTTGAGACAAAAAGAATGTTTGTTTCTCAAAATAATGAGGAAAGAAAGAATATTTTATATTTTCATGACAATTTGTTAATAATTGCAGACTGTGAGAAATAAAATCAAAAAGCTCATTTAATAAATAAAGATTGATCTGTGCTGAAATGAGGCCCTTTGCATCGATTTCAGACTGATGAACTACTGAGACTGAGATTGCAAAGATTTGTTTAGTGAAAGCAGAAATGCGTGTCTGATAACAGGAGCTAATCAAACAAAAGCCTGATTGTGGTATTTAATCTACAAAAAGGATAAACTAATTAACACAAACCACCTACAAAAACACAGAACCTGGAAAAGATGCACACTTTTGCTCTTAAACAAACGCTCTTCTATCATCTAGATCCAGCTGTTTAAATTCTACAAATGCACTTTTACAATAAAATCTCAAATCAAACACTACGTCAATAAAACAATTTGAAAATCTGCCTTGAAAACAATGCAAAAAATGGCAACTGTCGTAAAACATGTGCTTTAAGGTGTGAAATATGGGTGTGATATTGTTACTCGGATGTGTTTGTGATTTTGGTGTGTTGTTCTTTTGGCTTGTTCTTTTAAAAAATTATTTGAATTTGTTAATGCCCTGCTGTTCCCATAGCAACAGGGTCACTATTAACGAGACCCGACCATCTGCAGCTTGGGTGCGGCGCTGACCGCTGATGTGTGTGTGTGTGTGTGTGTGTGTGTGCGAGCATCAGCAGATGTTCATTCACTCCCCCAGAGAGCTGAAAGAGCCTAAACGGGTGAATCTGACGAAAGCTGTCAGGAATATGATCAGGTCACGAGAGAGGAAAAAGAAATTACATGTTGCATAAAACATTTTTTTCAAAAAAGACAACTGACACATTAAGCCTAAAATTCATTGAGAAAGTAATTGAATAGAAAAATCTTTCCCAGAGACAGAAATAATATTTTTTTCATAAAGAGAATTAAGTCGTTTTCATGACAATTAAACACATTATTCACAAATTCTTTGAAAAAGAATCTTGAGAGAAATATTTGAGAAAAAATAGTTTTTTAAAGTAAGAATCTTTTTTTTACCGAACACTAGTGAAAGAAATAAGAAATGCAAAAATGAAATATTTTTCATGATAATTGAGAAAGGACATTAAGAAATTTTGTGAAGAAAAAACCAAGAAAAAAATGAAAGAAGAAAATTATGTGTGAAAAAAAAATCTTGAGAAATACTTTAAGAAAATTATTTGTGATAGAAGTGGAGAATCTTAAGAAAATAAATGGAGAAAAAATCTTAAGCAAATTCTTAAAAATATTTCTCTTCAAACTCAAGAGAAAGAAAAATTATAATTTTTTTATAAAGAAACAAGCATTTTCATGGCAATTAAACACATTTGCTTAAATCGTAAAATCGTGTATGCTCTTCTGTGTCATCCACGCAACAAGGATGCGCTGTTTTCTTTCAAATCAAAGCTAAATACATGTAGAAACAGTGCATCCTTGAGGCACGGCTGATACAGAAGAGCATACACAGCATACGGTGATATGGAGAGACACAGAGGAAGAAAGTCATTATTTTTGTTTCCTTCCCTTACAAAAGGTATTCTCGTCACTTCATAACGTTACGGTTGATTCAATGGTTGATGGCAGATGGAGTATTCTGACGATGTCTTTCATACCTTTTCTGGACCTTGACACTGTTATTTACTTGGCAGTCTATGGGACAGTCTCAAGCCTAAAAATATCTTAAATTGTGTTCCGAAGACTTTTACGGGTTTGGAAAGACATGGGGGTAAGTGATTAATGACAAAATTTTCATTTTGGGGTGGAGTATCCCTTTAATAGTTGTGCAGTAGCTCTAATTTACATTTAGTCATTTAGCAGACGCTTTTATCCAAAGCTACTTACAAATGAAGACAATAGAAGCAATCAAAATCAGAAATGATATGCAAATGCTAAAACAAGTCTCAGTTAGCTTAATGTTTATTAAAATTATATAATAAAAAGAAAACAGACAGAATAGAGAAAGAATAGAGCAAGCTAGTGTTTTTTTTTTAAAGAAAACAAGAAGTTAGTAAATGAATAAAGTCTAAAAGGGCAAGTTTTTTGTTTTTTAAGAATAGAATTAGAATAGTGAGTGCTAGAGTTAGAGGGTCAAATAAAGATGGAAGAGATGTGTTTTAAGCCGATTCTTGAAGATGGCTAAGGACTCAGCTGCTGGGATTGAGTTGAGCAGGTCATTCCAGCAGGAGGGAACATTTAATGTAAAAGTGTGTGAAAGAGGTGCAGAGCCAGTGGTGGTTTTGTAGGCAAACATCAATGCCTTGAATTTTATGCGAGCAGCTACTAGTCAGTGCAAATTGATAAATAGAGGTGTGACGTGCATTCTTTTCGGCTCATTAAAAATTTATCTCGCTGCTGCATACTGGATTAATTTTAAAGGTTTGATAGAACTGGCTGGAAGACCTACCAAGAGAGTATTGCAATAGTCCAGCCTGGACAGAACAAGAGCTTGAACAAGGAGTTGTGAGGCATGTTCCCAAAGATTTAGTTTTTTTCAATTAAAAATAGTTTTTTCCCACCTTTTTTTTTCTTAAACAAAAAAAAATGTTATTTCACCTAAACATTTAAAACTCTGCTTTGAGAAGTCACAGTAGAAACAAAGGTAGAAAGCGCTGTGGTGGTAATGGCCGGGTTATCTGGTCAGTGTCAGTGGGATTGTGAGCGTGTTTTAATGACTAAACACAACAGAAAAGACACTTCTCTTCTGGTTTCAGCTGGAAATGGTCCAGATGTCTGAAACCCCCCATACGGCGGCAACACAGACCCTCCCCGTTTCCATAGTTACTCAAAAATAAAAGACAAAGATGCAACACATGGAGCAGTGGCGGTTTACTACACAACACCAGCACCGAGGCGTCTGCTTGACAAGCACGGTCTTGAGTCACGGCGTATTGTTAACCAGCAATTTTATAAGCGTTTGACATTCTTCTGTGAATGAAAACAAGTACAGTAGGTTAAAAATGGAGGATGCTCTAGAAAAGCCTCTACATGGTAAAAAGCATGCTACATACTACTATAATTACCAAATCAGCATTTACACGGTACTCCAAGAATACTATGGTACTGCCAAAAAACAATGCAATCAGGTTCAAAATTCATGAACACAAGGAAAAGCTGCATGCATCATGTACAAAAACTCCCACAATGACTAGAGGAAACACATACAATCAACAGCCGAGGAAACCGCACACAAATAAACACACTAAACACTGATAACATGCGCTTTGAGCTCCAAACCAAACACTGAGCAAAGCTGAAAGAGGGAGCAAAATGTGATTGTGATTTCATCTCCGACACAGATTAAATTTAGAAACAATGGAGATTTCTGCAGGGGTTTCGTACTTTTCAGATTTTTTTTCTTGAGAAAAAGACCACAATAATCTATGGAAGCTTGTTTCCGCCACTCAATAAAAAATAAATATTCTTGCAATTGCGAGTTTATATCTTGGAATTCTGAGAAATAAAAAGTTATAATTCATAAGTTTATACATTTCTGGCTTTTTTTCTTGCAACTCAAGTTGGGGGAAACAAGTTTTCTTAGCAATCTTAAATGTTTTTCTAAAAATTCTAGGGAAAAAAAAACCTTCCTAAAATCATCTTTCTCTTCAAACTCAAGAGAAACAAACAAACAAAAAAATTTGGAGCAATAATACTAAACAATGGAGCCTGTTTAATGACAATTAAACATATAAGCCCTAAATTCTTAATGCAAATAATGCAGGGGAAAATACATGATTTAAATGGTAAAACATGGTAGTATTTGATGTTTTTCTATTAATTAATGCAGATTTAATGAAAAATAAATAAATAGAGATTATCCTGAGAATGATCCAGAATAAGAAGAATGACAGTCATCTCACATTTCACCTACAGAATTACACAAAAGATCTCAAAAATGTCTCAGATCTGCCAAGACCCCAAAATCTGCAATCTAAAGTCAGAGATCTCATATGAACTCAAACATTTCTCATCAAATGATCTAAACTGTTATATACATTTATTTAGAACCAAAATATACTACATTGTAAAAAAAAAATAAAAAAAAAAATAAAAAAATAGAGAATATGATTCGGTTTACAGATCAAGAAACCGAATATTCCATGTTTTTTGGGAACCAAAACCCAGAAACCACGTCTCTGTGGAGCGCTACGCTTTGGGAAAGTTTGTGCGTGGCAGACAGATTTAAAATAAGACTCCAGCATCAGTAATAATTCATATGCATGAGGCTTGTTGAAATACATTTGAGACTGTCGCTGGAAATTTTAGCTTGATGACGGATGAGCGTTTCTGAAAGCCTTTGTTGAACGCTTGCATTCGACAACGGAAGGAACTTACCAGGCCATTATAAACGACAGAAGCCTGGAACGAAACTGATGCAGATAGTTTTTAAGCGTGACATGATTCAGAATAACTTGGGTGATCTGGAACAACTCTTATCAAAGATGAAACATTTAAATAAAGCAAAAAAGAACGACTAACCAGCCTGATTATTTTTGACTTTCTTCTATAATTCAAAGCTTCTTCCAAATGGACCATTGATGTAAATTTGATGAGCACCTCAATAGGCTCAATCAGCTGAATAATAGCTTTCTGATTGCCGACGGCGGTTTATTCAAGGATGCTTCTGCTGTCTGCGCACGCTGAAGGAATGCATCTAGAAAAACAAAGTGATCAGTGTTGATTCTGTGTTTGACAGGAGAGATTACGACCCTCATCGTGACTGAAGAAAGTCGCTGACGCAGAGATTATTCTCATGTTCTTTTCTCGCTGCTTCAAATGTCTGTTAAATCCTCTGACCCCAGCTGACACACAAACACTGCTGACAGTCAATCCGCAGATGGATTTTGCATGTCTGCACCATTTTTGGACAACATCGGCAGAATTTTGTGGGATTTAGGTGGATTTATATATGTTAAGATGTGTTAAATTTCATTGAAATGACTGCATTTGTAGCTGAAATCACAAATCAAATTATTAAGATATCCAAAATTGAATTGCATTTCTGTATCTCAAACAGTTCCAATGCTTTATTGGCTCAATCAACATCATATTACAGAAGAAATTTACATAGCATATTCTATACCAAGGTAACTTTCTGCAAACCCACTGTAAAAGTAAAGCAAAATGATATGCTTTACTTTATACATTCTATAAACTTAATACTTTAGTTTATACTTTTCTCTCTCTATATATATATACATTTTAATAAAAGTCTAACAATATATGTGGGATTCTACTTTAAATATAATTTGTTCTTCAGGCATTCTTTAAATACAATAAGTATCTGCTGTATGCAAAGTGAACCATGTTTGGTTTTGATCACTGAACAGCAATTTGGAAATCAGGTTGCATCGTGATCCCTGTATATCCGAAATGTAACCACATAGGGCCTATAGATGAAGATAGCAAAAGAAAAGTTTGTTAAGAACCACAATCTAAAAGGATATCAATATGTATTTAATATTTATTGAGTTACAGGCATGTCAACTTTGAGGGGGGCATTAAAAGTCCCTTTTTTCCATTTTTGAACGGTCACCATTGTCACATAATGCATCAAAGATAGCCAAAGTCAACAGATTTTGAGAGTCAACAGATAAAGCTACGACTCTCTGTATAAAAAGAACATAATGATGCTGCCATCTTTCTCAAGTCATTTTTACCCTCCTGTAATTTGGCTCCGAAAATTGTCATTTTGACCCTCCTCTACAAAATATAGATATGTCACATTTAACATTTTGGCTTTCACTATTTATGTTTGTCTTGCTTCAGCAAAAAAAAAAAAAAGAATTAAAAAATATAAATAAATAAGTTTCTGAAATTTGGTTGATTTGATAGAATTACACATATACATATATGGAAAATACTTGTAAAAAGTATATTTTGGATATGTAAAACCAACCAAATATAGTAAAATATATGCCCTTTTTAATTTGATAAATTACAAAACAAAATAAACCAGTCCCTACACTTAATGAATACCTAAATTAATGTATGTAAAATATTAAACAAGCCCATTCCTTAGGTTTATGATTGATTGTTTAAATTCTTAAGAGCAATATTAAGGTGATTAAGTGTGTTTCAAATAACATCTTAATTCTAATTGTTTTTAATTACAGGTTTCAGAGAATTACCTGTGAGGTGAGGTTTCTCAGAGGAATGTCGTATGACAGGCTCACTGGCCAATAAATATCATATTACTCTCTGGTGTACTTATTCACTAAACAAAAAGTATCATGAGCAATACTTTGGGTTTGTTTTGAATGCTTACTATGGTGATGGCATGGTATTCTTGATAAGTATTCAAGATATTCATGATATCTTAATATAAGCCACCACTGTCATCAAACTAATAAAAAAGTCATATAATTTAACACTAATTTTACAGTTGGTTGAGAGAAAGTTGCAGCGGCTGTGTAGTGTATTCAGAGTGAATTCCTTTCTTAAATGAGATGTTGGCAGAGCCAATAAAACATCTCTGGGCTGTCAGGGGTTTCAGACTTCAGGACTGAAGTCTGTCTGTACCTGTCTCTGACAAAACCACTACATCACACACACACACACACACACACACACACACACACACACACACACACACACACACACACACACACACACACAGACAGACACACACACACACACACACACACACACGTACATGTACACACAGAAACACATAAACACACTTAATCCCCCCAATAAACACCAATATCTATATGAGGATACAGACTTCTATTTTTCCATCCAAGGCTAAGCTAAAATGCTGTTCAAAAGATTACAAATAAGACAAGAAATTAATGTTTTTATACAACAAGGACGCATTAAATGGATCAAAAGTGACAGTAAAGACATTTATAATTTTTTCAAAAGACTTATGTCAAATTAATGTTGTTCTTTTGAACTTTCTATAAATCAAAGAATCATGAAATTGATCAAATCACATTTTTAACAAAGATATAACTTTTCAACACTGAATACTATCAGAAATGTTTCTTGAGCAGCAAATCATCATATTAGAATTATTTCTGAAGATCATGTGACACTGAAGACTGGAGTAATGATGCTGAAAATACAGCTGCACATCACAGAAATAAATTACAGTTTAACAGATATTCGCATAGAGAACCCTTTTTTTAAAATGTAATAATATTTCACATTTTTACTGTAGTTTTGATCAAATAAATGCATCCTTGGTGAGCAATGAGAAACTTCTTTTAAAAACACTGACCCCAAGCTGACTGGTGTAAATACTACAGACTAACCCAAACCTTAAAAAGCAAGCTTAATGCTTTTTTTTTTTTTTTTTTTTTTTTTTAATGAATATATATTTATTTAATGGATAATTTTTTTTCCAAATGTGTTTAATTGAGGTCTCATAGGGAAAAACTGATGCACAAAAACACATATTATATGAGCTGCAAATGCATGACACGCTCTCTAGTCTGCAGTTTATTTCTGTCTCTCATGGCACATTGTCATTACGAGATGAGCGCCAGATAATGGGCTTAAAAGGTCAGACGGCACAACAACACATTCAATAATTTCACCCTGTCCTCTCCTGTTCTGTATAATTAGCTGATTATGCTCATCATCATTATTAATGTGAGCTGTGAAATGTGCTTGTGAGTGAACATGTAAAATAATGCACACAAGCCCGTTTAGGAATCCCATTAAACACATCAGTGAGGGATTTGATCCAGAGCTTGCATTAGTCCACCTCAAATCCAGCCAGAGGAAATCTGCTCCATCTTATCACCGGGGTTCCTCAGCCTTTGTCTGGAGCAGCCGGCACACTCCCAAACACCACACACTCCCTTCACCTGCGCTGACGGATGTGTGTGTGTGTGGAGAACCAGCGGCCTTAAACACAGACTAATATATAATACACATTATCCCTGTATTTCACCCCGAACAAATAAGTATATATATATATATATATATATATATATATATATATATATATATATATATATATATATATATTATATATGTATGTATATATATATATATATATATATATATATATATATATGTAGTATATATATATAATATATATATATATATATATATATATATATATATATATATATATATATGTGATATATATATATATATTATAGTTAGAGTCCAATGGCCTGGTACTAACTATCTAGCTAAAAAAAAAAAAAAAAAAAATATACATATAATAGTAATAATAATAATATATGCATGCATATATGCTAAAATATATAAAAAAACTAAAATAGTATAAAGTTTTAATAAAAGTCTGACAAATTAAAGACAATTAAGCACATTTCCTTTTTTAAATGCCTTTTGTCATTTTTATTATTCTCATTACTTCTTTCAGTATAACAGAATAAATGTCGTTTTTTTATTTCAAGCATAAATGAAGTGCCTCACAACAAACACTACCATGACATTTACCAATACTTCACGTTATTAGCATAAAATACTTTTTATTTTTATTTATTTATTTGCATTACAATAAGATGATTTGGTGGTTTAAATATGTTTAATTGTCATGAAAATAAACTTCATAAATAAAGTAAATAAAATTGACTTCTTTTAATTTCTTTTTAGTTTTAGAGTGAAAAGTGACCCAGAGATTCATTCAAATATCTGATATCACCACTGTACAATGAGAACATTTCAATATTCAGGCCAATTTCGATGATTTGTAGTGTAATGTTGAATCATTTTGAATTGTTTATATTGTATGTTTTTTATGTTTTTGAAAGGTGACTATTGTTTATATTGTTTAGAAAGCGCTGCTATTCTCTCACAGGAAACACAACAGAGAACACAGTCTAAATCTGGTCGGACTCTAAATAAATGTCTCTCTTTGTCATTTGCAAACGTCAGGAGAGCATCACCTCGACTCAAGCGCGGCCTCTGAGCTGCTGTCTTTGTTTTGTGAAGATGAGAACATGTGAGCCGTTCTGTTCCTCACGCACAACTACACACACCATCGTCTGGGTCAAATCAATGAGGCCTTTGTGTCCTGAGTGTGTGTGAAACACACAGCGTTTTATGTGTGTGAGCGTCTCTGCACATGAGCAAACGTGTGGCTTTATAAGCACAGATATAACACTTATATGCAAAAATACACTGATTGCTCATTTTTAGTTTTAGTGCTAGAGGTTTGATCACATGCAGTAAGTTGATAAAAGGGATGAAAACACCTAGCAACCTGCATAGCAACATCTTGGCCTCCAATTTCATGCGAAAATACAAAAATGTAATTTTTGTTGTTTTAGAGGGAGTTGTCTTTTTAATGTCCTTGATGGAGGAAAAAGGGGCGTCACGCTAAGAACATCCAGACAAGCGTGACAGATGGACACTTTCATCACAAAATCTGTTCCTGAACGCTACGACATGTCCAGCAATGTGCAACAAACTAATAAAACTCTGATGAAAAAGCATTTCTGAACCCTTTATGTTGTTATTACCTCCTCTCTGCAGATAGCAGCTAAAAGCTACACTATTTTGCAAAAACGTGCCGTTTTAAACTCAAAAGACTGCCCATTTTTCAATGTTTTGCAGTCCTCATGCACTGTACATTAAAGACCTGCTAAAGATCCTCCTGCTCCACTGTCCATTAACTATTCATAGCAAACCAGCAATACGATATCTGACGCTACTCTGTTCAGACTCACAGAGACAAACATGCTGCATGTGAACGAATACAAAAGAGCAGTCCTTTCCCAGCTGACGGGGAACGCTCTCAGAAGATTCTCTCAAAGTTATATGAACGCTCTTCCAGGAACATTAATCAAACGTTTATTCAGAGTTATATGAGCTTTAATATGAATGTTCTCAAATATTAGCACAAGACGTTATTAATACATTGTTCATAGAACGTTTGATCTCTGAAACGTTTTTTTTTTTTTCAATGTTACTACTTGTTTCAAAATGTTCAGATAACATTCAAAAGTAACATTCCCTTAATGTTTGGAAAATGATCAAATGGAATGTTCCCTCAACATTCAAAAGACATTTTAAACATTTGGACTTTTAGAACATTCAGAAATAACGTTTTCATAATCTAATGGAAACATGAAGTTCTTAGCAATGCATATTACTAATCAAAAATTAAGTTTTGATATATTTACAGTAGGAAATTTACAAAATAGCTTCATGGAACATGATCTTTACTTAATATCCTGATGATTTTTGGCATCAAAGAAAAATTTATAATTTTGACCCATACAATATATTTTGTCTATTGCTACAAATATACCCCAGAGACTTACAGTAAGACTGCTTTTGGGTCAGAAATATGTTCTTTAAATTTATTTATATTGTTTTTAAAATGTTTTAAACCATTTTTTCTTGGTTATACACAAACTTCAAGGGAACATTCCATTTTGAAAACATTATGTGAAAGTTACTTTTGAATGTTTCTCAACGTTCCGAAACAAGGGGTAACATTTAAAAAAAACAACATTAGAGCGTCCAGCTAAAATGTTTCAGAAAAACATCCCGTGAACAACGTATAAACATTTTTATATACATTTGTGTGTTTTATTAAAGACCAGATAACTTTGAACGAACATTTTAATAACATTACTGGAAGAACATTTTTTCATAACTTTCAAGAATGTCAGCGAAAGTATTGAAAATGTTCCATGAACATACCATGTCCACAAAACTACAGCAATCCCATGATCCATTTCAGTTAGTGTATAGGATTAAAGGACCACATCTGCTTTATAATCAATACTATTTAATGTACAGCACTGCATATCAACACTGATGCATTTAACATCCTACACAATCATCCTAAAACATAAATCCAGAGTAGTCCCGGTTCAGCCAGCTAGGCTATATATAATTAGGCCTAACCAGATCATCTGGTTACTGTAATCTGGTTAACAGTGTGCTGAGCTCATGGGTTCAGGGTGGAGACCTCTCCAATATGAACACAACATTAAAAATAGACACAGGAATTGTTCAAAATCAGTATGATGTATATCGGATTACCATGATATTACTTTTTGCGGCATATATTTATATTGTTCTTTTGTGTGGGTAGAAAGAAAAGCAGAGTCTACAGGACCTCTGCATCAGGATAGTTCTTTATTTTTTTCTTCTTCTTCTTTTTTTTTTTTTTTTAGAGGATATACACTGAAATAATGATTTTAAAAAGCGTCTTTTACCTTTATTCCCTGCTGTTGGGTGGTTAAAATCAGCTTGGACTCATCCAAGAGCAGAACCTCACAGTAAAACTCCTCTTGGACTGAACAGAAACAACTCATCTTGAAGTAAACAGAAGATCCACAAAGAGTTCTGATCCAAACTGAAGCCCCTAGAGAAACCTCGGGATGCTACAATCCATCATCCAGCTCCTGTCCTCCTTTGTTACATGTTCTCCGCTCGAGTCTTCATGCACCTGATGTTTGCACCAGCAGAGTGTCCCATCTGAACTCTATGTGGAAAGACTCATCTCGCTGCTGAAAGTAGATCCCCGAGCTTTTGCTTCAGTTTTTGGGACTGCAGGTGACTTCAGCTGGTGGTGTAGGGCTGGACTGATCCGAGTGTCCCATCAAAACCTCCTGATTCACTGAACGTGTTTCATTCGGATACATGCTGTGTGTTGCCAAGCAGCTCGAGCTGTTCATGTGTGTGACTCCTCCCTCGAGCACGCGCACGCATCAGTGTCTCATGAGCAGGACTGTCCTGCCACCTGTTGGAAACCCATCGCATCCTCTCCTCGAAAAATGCTGTCAGTGATCATTTATTTATCTATCTATTTAAAATAACATTACATTTTTCATTCTAACTAATGATTATTTATAACAAAATAATTCAATAAATAAATTAACTATTAAATAATTGTGAATAATATAATTTAATTGATTTTAAATTCGAATTTATTCGTTTTAAAATAGTACAAAAATTAAAATTTTGAATAAATAATTCATATTAAAATACATAATGATCTTCTTAACTTGGTGTGAGCAATGTATGAAATTAAAAAAAGCTACTAAATATCTAAATATATTCTAAGCGTCACTGAATTCTATTTAAAATACTTTAATAAAGTATATTGTTGCTCTGTTCTAATTTTTACTATCCAGATTGTGCTATAATAAACTGTGCAAACTCTAATATTTATATATATATATATATATTTATATATAAAAGTAATTTAATATAGGATCTATATAAAGAATTTTTAAATATTAAATAATGGTTAATAATATAATTGAATCAATTTTAAATTCAAATTTATTTGTTTAAAGAATAGTTCAATAAAAATAGTAAAGTTTTAAATTAGTACTTTATAATAAAATACATTATGTTGTTCTTAACTTGGTGTGAGCATCATAAATGTATGAAACGTTCTTTAAAAAAACTATTAAATATCTAAACATTTTCTGCACGTCACTGAATTCTATTCAAAATATAAAATACTTTAACAAAGTCTATTGTTGCTCTATTCTAATTTCAACTGTCCAAATTATACTATAACAAACTGTGCAAACTCTATTAATTATTTATAATAAAATAGTTTATTATAGGATGTATATAAATAATGTTAAATATTAAATAATGGTGAATAATATAATTCAACCAATTTTAAATTCAAATTTATTTGTTTTAAAAATACTTCAATAAAATAGTAAAATCTTAAATAATTTATAATAAAATACATGATGTTCTTTTTAACTTGGTGTGAGCAACATAAATGCTTAGAACATTCTCTAAAAAAGCTACTAAATATCTAAACATCTTCGATACATCACTGAATTCTTTTCAAAATTCAAAATACTTTAATAAAGTCTATTGTTGATCTATTACTGTCCAAATTACACTATAACAAACTGTGCAAACTCTATTAATTATTTATAATAAAATAATTTAATATAGTATCTATATAAATAATATTAAATATTAAATAATGGTGAATATTATAATTAAATCAATTTAAAACGCATTCGTTTAAAAATAGTTGAAAAAATATTAAAATCTTAAATAAATAATTTATAATGAAATACATTATGTTCTTTTTAACAATGAAAAGTAAAAATAACTATGGTTATCTTGGTTTGTAAAGGTATTTAGTGCAATGATCAAATGATTATTTTTACAGCATTAATAACACTCTTATCATCATCATCATCATCATCATCATCCACTACGTCTCCACATTATTAAAGACACTAAAGCAGTTCTTTTGTCTGCCGCATGGTGTCGTTTTGAGCAGGCAGCTCACTGCGCATGCGCAGATCCTGACTCCACTAACAATATGGCGAAGCGTCGCGGGGACTAGAGCTACTGAGCAGAAAATCTCTCACACAAAAGAAACAAAGTTTCAAACAAACCCATGATACAATCAACACACCGAGAAATATCCGTTTACTGAGCTCCACCAATATGAATTCCCGGGATTTATTCCGGCTCGGGCGATAAACTCGAGTTATTCAGTGGAAGAGGACGAATGTTTGTGCAGGTAAGACTTTAAATAGTGTTTACACAAACAACATAATCCCAGATACGCGTTAATATTCACACGTTTCTGTTAATAATGCTTTGATTGAGTGTGCTCTTAAAACAAGTAGTGTTTTCTCAAGCTAAAGCCTGAATAAGTGTCTGTTTATGTGTAAATAAGTGTTAAGAGTTTATAGAACAGCTGTGATATGATCTCTAATCCATAAATATTGAATAAAATCATATCAGTGCAGATGTCACACACATATATAGTGTATTTACTGCTCTATACTGTTTAAAAACGTGCAATTTAGTTAACTATATACACCACTCAAACATGATCTCCTCTTTACTCTGGCTTTTAACACCAGGTAATCGTGATTAATGTGATTTAAATGTGTTGTGTGTGCAGTGCATTTTTATTTTATTTATTTGATTTGATTTTATTTCTATAATTTCATGTTGTTTTATCTTATTCTATTACTTTTATTTTGTTGTGTTTATTTTTTTATCCTATTGTATCTTTTATTGTTGTGGTGTACAGCACTTTGGAAACCTTGTGTTATTTAAATTGTGCTATATAAATAAAGCGGATTGGATTGGATTCTCTAATAAAAACCTTTTTGTAAAAATCTTTTAAATGATATTAAAGCAATAAAAATATTTTAATATTTACATTATAGTTTTATTGTTATATTTAGTTATATTTTATTATTTTAATATATATTTCTTTATATTAATTTATTGTTTATATTTTTATATATATATATTATATATTATATAATATATATATAATATCTATATATATATATATATAGTTATAATATATATTATTTTAACATAAATACATGAAATATTTTCTACAAAAATATTGTTTATTGTCAAACTCGTTTAACAGAAATGTTTCATTGCATTTCTAGGAAAAATCCTAATTATATTATTCATATAAAAATATTTAAATTCTATTCCATTATATTTTATTTTAATAGTTTAATGTATATTTATTTATATTAATATATTATATATCTTTTGCATTTCCAGAATAAATAAAACACCATAGCAGCACATTACTGTTCTCTAATAAATTGTTACTGCTCTAATAAACGTCTTATATATATATATATATCTATATATATATATATATATATATATATAATTATTATTATTATTATTATTATTTATATTTATATTTTTTATTTTTTATTTTTTTCTTCAACATAAATACATGAATTTATTTCTACAAAAATATTTGTATTGTAACTCTTTTACAGAAATGTTTCATTGCATTTCTAGGAAAAATCCTAATTATATTATTCATATAAAAATATTTAAATTCTATTCTTTTTTAATAGTTTAATGTATATTTTATTATTGAATATATTATTATATATATATATATATATATATATATATATATATATATATATATATATATATATATATATATATACTATATATATATAATTTTTTTTTCAACATAAATACATGAAATATTTTCTACAAAAATATTTGTTATTGTAACTCTTTAACAGAAATGTTCCATTACATTTCTAGGAAAAATCCTAATTATATTATTCATATAAAAATATTTAAATTCTATTCTTTTTTAATGGTTTAATGTATATTTATTTATTGAATATATTATATATTTTGCATTTCCAGGATAAATAAAAAACACCATAGCAGCACATTACTGTTGTTTTATTATTTGTTGTTGCTGTTATAATAGTCTTATTTAGTAGAGTCTGTTTATTTTTTTTTAGTTAATTGTTACTGCTCTAATAAACGTCTTTAATAAAGTCTGTTTCTCTGCTATGCGCTGAACATAAATACATGAAATATTTTCTACAAAAATATTTGTTATTGTAACTCGTTTACAGAAATGTTCCATTGCATTTCTAGGAAAAATCCTAATTATATTATTCATATAAAAGTATTTAAATTCTATTCCGTTATATTTTATTTTAATAGTTTAATGTATAAACATCTGTATCAGTCTGATAAGCTGTTCATCTCTCTGATAAACCTGCTGTTCGTTACAGGAGAGCAGGGGATTTGCGCTGCACTGCTTGGCTAGTGTCCTGCACTGGCAGACGGTGAGGAAAACTTGGTTTTTTAATAACACACACAAAGTCAGTGTGCAGTGATGTCTTTAAGATGAAGAAAAGTCTTGCTATTTCTACCTCTCTGGATGTTTTGCTTCGACGGAGTCTGTGGAAATGGTTTGTTGTCATGTGTGAGAAATCAGTGACATTGAAAGTGAAAGTGAAAGTCGTGACATTTGTCAAGTATGGTAACCCATACTCGAAATTGGTGCTCTGCATTTAACCATCCAAGTGCACACACAGCAGTGAGAAGTGAACACACCGTGAACACACACCCGGAGCAGTGGGCAGCTATATATCCAGCGCCCGGGGAGCAACTGGGGGTTCAGTGCCTTGCTCAAGGGCACTTCAGCCATGGGTATTGAGGGTGGAAGAGAGTGCTGTTCATTCACTCCCTCCCACCTACAACTCCTGCCAGCACCGAGACTCGAACCTGCGACCTTCTGGTTACAAGTCCAAATCTCTAACCATTAGGCCACAGCTGCCCCATGTGTAACTGATCACCAACTATACAAGCAGTTTTGATATTACTTTTTAATGTTAGTTTAGTTTGCAATGACATTCCGTATTGGGTTGTCCATAATTGTTAGGAATACTGTACGGTTTTGCATTCTGTTGCTGGTATATTTATTTATTAATTTTTTACTTTGAAAACTATTTTGCATGGAAAAGAGTGAGCAGTATTTCACTGAAAAAAAAAAAAGTCTATTTGTGTTCCATGTTCTGTGGGTCTTAAGAAGTCTTTATTCCTCCTTCCACAAATTTAGGCCTAAAACTGTCTTTAATCAGAAATTAAATGAAAAAGTCATGGCATTAAATCTTATAAGCTGTGCAAAGAATGAATGTCTTCATCAGTATTTTTGTTTTTTAATACAAATATCTAAACATCCTTAAAACAAGTTACAAATACTTGTGATGCAAAATATATATGAAGTCTTGTTTTCTGAAAAATCGAACAAAATTGAGTTTATTCTTAATACAAGAACAAATTTTTGTCCATGTATTATTTTGAATTAAGTTAATTTTCTGACCCACTGCCAGATTTTTTTTTATTTTTATTTTTATCAAACTCATATTTTGACCAATTTTAACAAGACTTCTTATCTTACATAAATGTATCTTAATTTAAGAATCTTAATTTTTTATTTTTTAATTGATTTTAAGTCATTGAGATCTGTTGGAAGTTGAATACAAGACATTTATATTTAGAGACCATGTTGACATTTAATTTATGTCTTAAATTTTCTTTACTAGGTCTTAAAAAGCGGCTTAAAGTTTTAAATGTACCTTTATAAAACCTGCAGAAACCCTGTGTAATAAGTAAAGTACATATTAATAAATAATCACAGAATTTTAATTTGTGATGGACTGTGCCTTTAAGGTTGCATTAGCATTTCTTCTGAGATGAATCCGTTAAACTGAACTGGAAACTTAATTTTTATTAATGTTCTTCTGAATTCTTATTGAGGTTTAATTGGGACTAAAGTAGGTTAGTTAAAACTACTTTTCATGTGCATGACTCGTTTGACCGTAACCAACCCTTATTAATATTTAATCTAGATTTGAAGTGAGTAAACATTGAGTGAGTGACAGATTTGGCCTGTTTGGTGTATATTTACAATATATTGTGCAAAGTTGCTTTCAGATAGCGTCATGTGTTATTTTTGTGTGCGGATTGTCTGTTGATTTGGTCGAACACATATTGAATCGAGTATGTAGTAAAATATGTGTTATCACGTTTATATCCTATATATTGTACACTTCATTGGCACTAAATGAGCAGGGTTACTTAAAGAAGGAAATTATAGATTGACGTTTTTTTTTTTTTTTTTTTTTTTAAATGGCACAAAACATTAGCCTTTCCTCTTCTATTTAGAATGTTTTCCCACACAAGTAAGAAAAAGTGCGGACAGTTTCCCATTGAATTGCTCCACAAGAGAGGACTGACCAACAAGAGTCTCTGCCAATGTCCATTTTTCAGCTCTCAATGACCCAAAGCTCATTTACATGGAGGAAAAAAGAGAAAGCCCCCTGTCTGTGTTCTCTATTCACCGCCTCAGTTTGAGAACGCAAATCACAGCCACTTATAGAGCATGATTTATTATTCACAAAGGCTTATTCAGGAAGTCTTGAGACCGTAATTGCAATGATAAAGTTGTACAGTAGCAGTAAACACACAGTAATGGACAGTAATGCCGCTGTGAGCGAATAGTACGGATTGTGGACTAAGAAATGTGTTATTTGTTTAAGACCGAGATTGATGCACTTTTGTTTATTGTATTCGCTTAATTTGGACATGATGTATGCAGCTAATATTTAATGAGTTTGCTTCATTTAGTGTACAAGAGAGGTTTACAAAACAAAACCTATTTTGGAGCAAATGTTTTGTAGCCTATGTATTTTTTTCACAAAACACAAGCAGAATAAATCTAGGTGTAAATCGAACATAAAAAAACCCAATTGTCTCTAATGGAGTGATTGAAAGGTTTGCATATATTCGTTCTGCTCAAGTTCTGTTATTGTGCAGGCAATCGGTTATTGCATATTTGTGGAAGTATTGTATACTTGTGCTTCTTGTGTCGGACATTTAGGAAGAGCTGTTGTGTAATCTGTAATCATTATGAAAGAATGGAAATCATGTACATCAGTCGTACTGTGTCTATGTGAAATATCAGACACTGTGTCTTTAAAATTAGGCTTTTTTTGTGCATAAATGCACTTTTTGAAATGTGGTTGGATAGATTAGGCCTTTAATAATGCTTAGATTATGGAAATGCTAATTGTGCATCTCTTGCATGGACAATTTAAGAATCGGACGAATTGCTTTTGTTCTGTATTGGCCATTTGGAAGTCGGTTTGGATAAAAGTATTATATGAGTAAATGTAAAATGCACGTGATTATAATTATTTAATTATAAGATGTAATTCATAATTATAAAATTAAATGTAAACTTTTTAAATTTAAGTTAATGGATAGCAAATGTATAACTTAATTAACTTGTAATTTCATATTATACGTTCTAAATTCCATTTAATAATTAAATGCCTGAAATGGCAAATAATTAATTGTATGCAGTATAATTATTAATTGCATATTGTTATTAAATGCGTAATTGCATTGCATGCAGTGTTATATGTGTATACTCTTGTGTACCTTGCATGGAAAATGTAATAATTGGAAGAAGTAGCTTGTGTTGTTGTAAATTAGTCATTTAGAAGTCAAACTGGAAATTAATTAATCGATTATTTATAAAGGTAAATTATTATTCTAAAATTAGATTTAAAAAAAAAATGTTATAACTTTCTAAATTACATAATTAAATCATTTAAATAATTAAAATTAATTGTATTAATAATAAATAATTAAATAAAAAAATTAAATTTAATTACTTGCTCTATTATTCATTTAAAATTACAATTTGATGATTGAACTTAATTAAATTTCTGACATTGCAGATAATTATTGATTATATACCATTATGCAATTATTCATTGCATACAATTATTAAATACATATAAAACATTATACACAACAATTATTAAAGTTGTTTATCAGTTATTTATTAAAGTGTTTATCAGCCTAAATATGCATGCAATGTCAGACATCATGTCTTATAAATTAGGCTTGTTTGTACATATCATCTTGCTCTTTTTGTTGTTGTTGTTTAATGGGCTTTCAGTTGCATCTGTCTGATTGTTTGTCCATTTAAACTTTGCTTTAATGCACTAAACATACATTTTCTATATGCTCCAAAATTAGGCTGCCAAATTGATCTGTTTATTGTATATCTGGTCATGTGACCGTCAGCCGTTTTGACCCATCTCTGCATCTCCAGCACCCCGTAAGCCCGGGGCGCACTGCTCCCCCCACGAGAGCTTTTAAAGCCAGTCAAGGGAAGCAGCTGTACAGTGGGGCAGAAATCTGGCCAGCCACCATCAGCCACTGCACCAACACCGGCCTGGGCTGGCTGCCTTCTGATTGGCCGAGCCCTCGCCCATGTGACTCAGGCTGGCTGGATGCTCTCCGGCAACTGACACAGTTGATGGGTTGCTGGGATGGAGGCTGTCACTGGTGCAGAATGGGGTAAGTCTCTGTTTAATGCCCTGATCTCTCCATGCAAGCGTGCAGATGCGTCGTCTACTGTTCCAGCTATTCAGCGCGGATGGGAGGAAATAATAGCACGTTTGTGCACTACAGCAAGGCGGTGCCGATAAGCCTTTTGTTTTGATGGCTGGTTATTGAGAGGGTGTGGGGGGATGTGCATCGATAGGGATTCTGGCTTTATCGTCGGGATGCTTTAAAAAGCCTCTTTTGTGCTGCGCGAGGACAGATGCACGAGCAGGCTGATTATTTATAGAGATGGACACGGATTCCACACTAAATGTAAGCAGCAATTGCTCCTGTCAAGATGGAGGGGCTGTTGCAAGAAAAGCCTTTTTTTCTGATTTAGCAAAGAAAGCAAATGTTTTATGCTGGATTTGTTGGTGCAAAACATCATTTTGGCTTGGTTAGATGGTGCATGTGAGACCGGGATGTCGTCGGTCACCGTGTCTTTGTGCGGAGGGAAGGGCATCTTGACTGCAGGGAATTTTAGCATCTTGCATTGCTGGTGAAGAGGTGACTGCTTTAATGCATCATAAGCGTTGCATGCACAGCACTGCACCGCTGGTGAATAAATGCATGCATGGTGTACATTTGGAAGACGGTTGCAATTGTGAAATAATGCAGACGTGTGAAGGTGCACACATTCGTATTTTTGACGAAAGTGTTGAAATATTAATGAGTCTTTATTCTTTTCACTCCTCCCTGTTTCCTTTTGGTTCTGTCTCATACCTCGAGCCTTTTTGCTGAATAGATGCCGACATTTTGCTCTGTCTGCATGCCAGAGAGAGGTTTTTAAATATATTATTAATTGCATTTCCATGACAGTGGATTTACAAGCTTAAAAATTGCGAAGCTCCACTCAGCGAGATTAATATTTTTGAGCATAAAATGCATCATATACATATATTTCACCTTGAATGGCGTTCGTTTATTCACAAAATGTGTGTCATCAGATGTGTGTCAGCAGATTTCTGTTCCTGAAGAGTGCAACGTGCTGTTGGCATTAAATCATACGCATCCATGCTGGTTAATTAGTCATATTGCTTTATTATAGCAAGATCTTCATGTAATTATGTGGGTTTTGCAAACCACAGAGGTTTTGGATCGAATTTTTAGCATTCAAGTTCTAGATTTTTGTCAGAATTGCTTGCATTTAATTTCTTTCAGAAATCTGGGCAATCTGTAATACACATGCAAATAGGAATATCTAGATTTTTGTTGATAAATTTTGCTTCCTAATGGCTGTGGATGCCCTGGAAACAGTGGCAGAATCCATAGCGGAGTCACATTGATTGAACACAGCTGCAAATTAGCCCGCACACTTTGACGGCCTGCTTTTAATGTAGGCTGTTGGTGTTGGTTAATATAAAACCAGGTTAATAATCTGGTGAAAGTGAAATGGAAGGAATTCGGTTTATTGTGCACGTTGTGAAATGGTCACAACATGCACAGTCACTTTTCCATTTGACATTTTTGCCCTATGCAATTTTTATTTTGGAAGAAACTGTTTTTGATGGCAAATGCACACAGTTGCATTGCTCCTAAATATTAAAGTGTTTTTTTTTTTTGCATGCAATATCTCCATTCTTTGTTTTTCCTTTCTGCTAGAAAATCTGTATTTTGATAGCTGCGATATTTTACATCACTGGCCATCGATATTCCTAATGCTGAGTTGCCAATAATTTGGTATTTTGGCAGAAAACTAGTTTTTGAAGGCAAATGCACATAGTTGCATTGCTCATAAGTGTTTAAGTATGATGTTTTTTCTTATGCATGCAATATGTTATTTTTACCATTACATGTTTTTGCTAGAAAGTCTGTATTTTGATAATGCAACATTTTGCATCACAGGCCATTGATATTCCTAATGCTGAGATATAGTTATTTGTTATTTTGTCAAAAAAACAAAACTATGTTTATGAAGGCAAATGCACATAATTGCATTGCTCATTTGACTCTTAAGTATTGAAGTTTAATATGTGCATCGTCTTGCAGCACTTGTGAATGATTCCTCAAATCAACTGTGTTGTTGAGGAGAGATGTGCTTTTAATTTACTAAGTGATCTGACTCACAATTTTCACCTGCTGGACCAGAAAACAGGTTCTTCAGAAAGAGCAATTTTTTTTTTTTTTCCAATTGCATGCATTAATGTGCAGTTACAGAAATCTAGAGTCATGCTGAACAGGGTTTGCTGTTGATCTTTAGCATGTCAGAGGTGATTTAGTGGCGATGTGCTGATAGATTTTTACACTTGGTTGATCAGGCCTTCACTTCAGGATGGAGATAAAAATAGGAACTTCATAACCGCAGCTCCACGCTCTTGATTCACGTCGCTTTGCCTCTCAGAATCGTTTGCTTGACTGGACTCACTGCATGGGTAAAAAATGGCCAGCAGCATCGGCTCTGCCGTCCCTCCACACAACGTGAGGCATGTGTGTTATTGTATTCTTCATCAGTGTCACTACTTTGTCATTGAGTATATGGCAAATATCAGAGTTCAGAGGATGATGCTCACTCATGATTAACTCTTGGGCTTTTACAGAGCAAACGCAAGAGGAAACCCTCGGGCCAAACCCTTATACATGTATTAAGAATCATGTTTTGAATTTGCACTTTATTCACTGCATGTTTTATTTTGGATGCAAAATCTTTCTCCTTTTTTTCCTCTTTTTCTGCTTGGAGGGAAAAATATATATTATTAAAAAAAAAAAATGCACAATTGCACAATATATATAAAACAGTTTTGTGAATAACAAAGAAAATACATTATATTGTGATCCATATACTGTAATATCACCATGTCACTTCTGATTCTGCAGTTATTTTTGTTAGCTAAAATTTTGTAAACATTAATAATTTTTTGATTTTATGCAGATTTCGCGATTATTTTAAATATTTTTAAAGCACTTTGAATCACCATTGTGTATGAAATGTGCTATAAATAAACTTTATGCATCTGTCTATATTTCGGTGTCAGCCGTATTAATCGCGCATCATTCTGAACCACAGGTGATCGTTCCTCTGTTCTTGGATGTTGTAGGTCAAGAGATAGTCCAAGATGGCTGCAGCATCTTATGATCAGCTGCTGAAGCAAGTGGAGGCGTTGAAGATGGAGAACTCCAACCTGAGACAAGAGCTCGAGGACAACTCCAACCACCTCACCAAACTGGAGACCGAGGCGTCTAATATGAAGGTGCAGCATCTGTTTGTGTCATACAGCAGCCTAATTGTGTTCTTGAGAACATGAAAACAAAAACCAGCTCTGTTAACCTACTGAGCACATGTTTCTTGACTCATAGAGCACCACAGTGATGGTTTATTTTAATTGGCCAACCTGTAAGTTAGCATCACCCTGGCTCCTTTGGCTTTGAAAGTGACAATTAAATAGACGAGTTTGCCTGTTTGATGTGATGAATGCATAAACGTAAATATAAATGATTTTTTTAATGTCCCCAACAATCTCTGGAGTCTAATCTAGCCACTTGTTAGTTTTCAAGACAAGTAAATTTGGAATTATTGATATATTTTATGTCGTTGAATAACACATGAAAAGATCTTGAGCTTGTGTTCGCCACAAAAACGTCAAAAAACCAAAAACCATCAAAAGATGATAGAACAGCTAAGATGCTTGTTTCAGGATTTTTTTTGGTCTACAAAAAGATGCAAATAATATGCATAAATTATTGTGGCACATTATTCTTGAGAATGAGATAATTTTCAGAATCTTTCATTGTGATGTAAGGAAAAAATAATATTGACTTGAGAAAATTTGCTATATTTTACCAGCTATGAAACTGCATATGTGCATTATTTCATGAAAAAAACAAACAAACAAACAAAAAAAACAGGCAGAACAAATTGGGGAAAACACATTTAATTGTTATTTTAATGATTTATTATTGTTACTTTATATACAAATTTAAAAAAATTATCAATAAAAATCACTATAACAATATTGAACTAAGGTATTGCATTAAAATAATAATTATATATATATATATAGTTAAGTTAATAAGTTTGTATATTTACTATTTTTAATGTTTTTGAAAGAAGTCTCTTCTGCTCATCAAGCCTGCATTTATTTGATCAAAAATACAGAAAAAACAGTAATATTGTGAAATATTATTACAACTTAAAATAATAGTTTTCTATTTGAATATACTTTAAAAAATAATGTATTCCTGTGATGCAAAGCTGAATTTTCAGCATCATTACTCCAGCCTTCAGTGTCACATGTAACATCCAGTCTATCACATGATCATTTAGAAATCATTCTAATATTCTGATTTATTATGAGTGTTGGAAACAGTTCTGCTGTCTAATATATTTGATGAACAAAAGGTTAAAAAGGTACTGCATTTATTCAAAATAAAAAAAAAATTCTAATAATATATATTCTAATAATATATTTTCTTTACTATCACTTTTTATCAATTTAACACATCCTTGCTGAATAAAAGTATTGATTTTATTTAAAAAAAGAAAGAAAGAAAAAAAATTACTGACCCCAAATTACTGACCAGTAGTGTATATTGTTATTACAAAATATTTATATTTTAAAAACATAGCTTCTTTTTTTTTTTTTTTTTTTTACTTTTTATTCATCAAAGTATCCTAAAAAAGTATCACGTTCTGAAAAAATATTAAGCAGCAGAACTGTTTCCAACTTTCCAATGAATCATCATATTAGAATGATTTCTAAAGGATCATGTGATAATGATCCTAAAAATTCAGCTTTGCATCACAGAAATAAATGATCATTTAAAGTATAATAAATTTAAAAACAATTATTTTAAGTTGTAATAATATATCACAATATTAATTTTTTTTCTGTATTTTTGATCAAATAAATGCAGGCTTGATGAGCAGAAGAAACTTCTTTCAAAAACATTAAAAATAGTAATGTTTCCAAACTTTTGACCTGTACTGTATATATGATATTATTTAAATAAAATGTATATAAAATAACTATAATGGTAACAACTATTATTAATTTATATAAAAAAGTATGATTGAAATACTAATTTACAGTTGTTTTTCTTTGATTTAAAATGTTAAACCATAGAGCTTTCATTTTGCCGGGAAACTTCTCCTTCGAAATGTTTCACTTTTGTTTACACCAGATATTTAAATTATTCTCTGTACAAACATGAACAGATGTTTGGCGCATGTCCCATTTAATAAAGTCACGTTATGAGGCGCATTCTTTGCAGTTTTGATAAACGCACTAAATCATATCACTTCTCAGTCATTGTCAGAATTATTAAAATTCGAGTAAATGGCGAGTAACGTTGTTTTATATACTCAACATTTGGTGCACTTTAGGCCCTGCCTACAACAATCTGAAAAAAGAGTGCTAGTAAGACTAAAGTATGTTTTCCTCCTAACTTTAGTCAATTTGTGTTCATTTTTAAACGCCTCTATGCCTCATTTTGTCATCCAAACTCTGTACAGTTGGGCTCTCTTTTAATGTGCAGACTTTCAAGACTAAAAATGTCATCCTCCGCCACTGATTCCCCACTAAGTGCCCTTTCTTCTCGCAGCCCCTGACACCAAAGGCAGTATTTGCAGGCACTTCTTTGAGTCGAGCTTTTGAAGTGGAAACGGCAGCCTGCTAGGTGTGCATTAAGAAATTGGATGTGACCTGGCAGTCTCGGGAGGGAAGACAAAAAAGGGTTTTTGAAAGAACTTAAGGCCCAAAATGAACGTGCTGAGACATTAGAAGTTGGCTAATGTGCAAGTTTTAGAGCAAGACTGTCAGCCCGGATTGCCTGGCCGATTTCAAGACAAGGTTCAAACGAGTTCAGGAGAAAGATATGTGGCGATATTTTGGGCTGAATTGTTTAAAACGGGTCGCTGTCACATCTCGTGCTGTTTAACACGTGTGAACGTCTCTTGAAGGGAATTTATGTCGCTCCGAAGATGTGAGATTGGTGTTGCTAAGGAGGAATCTTTGAAGCGGAAGCAGATTTTCTCTCCATGTGCTCATACATGGTGAAGCCCTTAAGGGGGAAGAGAGGCTTTTTTTGGTTGGGGACGGAGGATGTAACAGCAGTAAAGGTGTTTATTTCAACCGTGAACAGATCAGAGAGATTGTTTTTGATGTTTAATAGCATTGAGTTTGCTGTATGCTTTCCTAATCCGCCCTCAGTCAACATTTTACTTCCTTTATTTGCAATAAACATTATCTACAGGGAATTGATTGGTTTATTAACATGCTTCTGTTTCAAATATAAAGTCATAAATATATTCCATAACTAATGCTAATTATTGAATTAACTGGCTGCTGTAGTAACAATAGCCTTAAAGCGAATGTCCACCCAAAAATTAAGATTCTGTCATCCCGTTCCAAACCTGTATAAGTTTCTTTCTTCTACTAAACGAAAAAACTAAGAGATTTGAAGAATGTTGGTAACCAAACAGTTGAATGTCTTCATTGACTTTCACATTATTTTTTTCCCCATACTGTGGAAATCAATGGCTACCAGCAACTGTTTGGTCACCAACATTCTTCAAAATATCTCAAAAGATTCAAAAATCTTCTTTTGTGTTCAGCAGTTGATAGAAACTCATACAGGTTTGGAACAACTTACAATAATGCACAATGATGGAATAAATTGTTTAGAAAACATGCTGTTTTCTTTTATTTGAGCAGAATACCTCTGTAAAGATCGCTAAACAGTGTTTTCAGTGTTTTATGTAATGTTACATTGTTGCCAGGTTGGGAAGATTAAGTAAACCTCTGGACAGATAATGTATCATCTTATGGGGGATTTAAACTCTGGACATCTGGCAGCCGCAACTATGAAAGCTTGTGGAGGCTTGTTAATGCAAGATAACACAAACGGCATTTAAAAATTCAATGTTTTCAGATAAATAACCAGATTCAGGCAAATATCGGAGATGATAATGCTTAATTAATCAAGAGAAGCATTGTGCAGCCCTGAAACTTGATATCTGCAGAAAAGTGAACTTCAAAAGTTGAAATATTAGGAAAACTTAATTTCATGTTGCACGGCACCAGCCAAAAAAATAAAAAATAAACTAAGGAGCCATTGGCTCTTATAAGAAACAAAATTAGGCGCCAAATAATTTTTTTGAGGTGTCACAGAATAAACTTGTTTTATATCTTTATTTTTATTAACACTTTAAACATTTCAGTCACACTGTCATGTGTTTATAAATGTGACCCTGGACCACAAAACTAGTCAAAAAGTTCAAAAACTTAATTCGCAATTTAATATTTTTGGACGCAAATGCGACCGTTTTAGTCACAGTCTGGAGCCCTGTGTTGACTTCTGCATTCATTAATTTAATATCCAAGAAAGGACCTTGCTCTCCAGATTTCCTTGTTGTCCCGTCTCCAGATGCCTCATGCCACAGCCGCTCTCTGAACTCCAAATGCCTCGTTTCTAAAAGTAGGCATCCGTTTGCTTCTTAAAACGAGTGAAATCTTATTTGCCTGCGTCGGGTCTCAGGAAGTGAAATCCTGTTGATGTTTGTCTTATGTAAGAGCTTTTGGACGTAACCTCTTTCATCAGGATGATCTGATACTGGGCACATCCAGAACGCCCTGATGCCAGCGGTTATGCCATCCCTAGACGTAATCATAGTGTTTAAAGCACTTAATGAGAAGCTGGGTTTGTCTGGTTGGTGTGTTTTTAACTGTGACATGCTGCGGAGGCCGGAGCTCACATGCTGTTTTGCAGTTATGAGATGCTGCTATTTCTAGGACTGCAACAACTAATCGATAAAATCGCTAATGATTATCAGCAGCCGGTTTGTTGGCTCTTGTGCTGTGTTGCAGTAGCACAGAAAAGAGCTTTTGTCATTCATCAGAAATGCCCTAAAACACTTAATGATCCACTCGCTCCAGGTTTTCCAGCATCATAGCCATTTTCCTGTTTCTCATGGAAGTGTTCGGAGGCCCCTTCCGTTTCCCAGCCTGTGAGATACTTGCGGTTTAATTTAGAGAAGCTCCCTTCCTGTCTTTGTTCGTCGGATGAATGCAGTCGCTTCCCTTCCCCTCCGGCCGGCTGAAACAAACATCTGCAGGCAGAGAATACACAGCGCTTCTGAGCTTCCCCTCTCCGCGCTCGCAAATCAAGCGCCTAGCAAACAACAAACCGCTTTAGCTGAGTTTAGCTGTTTTGGTTAATCAACACGCGAGAGCAATGCAAGATTTAGCAGCATGACGAGTCGTCTGGGTTTTCAGAGATGGAAATACATGTTTCTGACTTCCTAGTTGCTTAACTTGTCATGCTTGGTTAGCAGACGTGAAAACGATGTCTAGTAAAGTGCAAAGAGACAATCAAAATTAGATTTTTGCATTTTTAATTTATTTATTTTTTTATTTTAGCTGTCTAATCAAATTATGATCAAGGTGGAGTGTATTTATGGCTGATTTATCACACTGGAATTAAGTCTAACGCATTGTATTCTTCAGTTTTTTCAGTGGTTTAACTTTGAAAATTAGGGAATTAAGTTTAGTATTGTAATATAAAATACAATTATTGTATTTTTTTTTAAATACTTTTATTATTTTACAGTGAAATATTACATAACAATAACATTTTTAGTCATTTTTATTTTTATTTAGTACTAATAAATATTACATTGTATTTAGTACTAATAAATACCAATATAACTAAATTTGTACTAAGTACTAATAAATATTATTTTGCATTCCTATAAAATAAGCACAGCAAACCTGAAAAGTTTAATTAAGTTTAATATTGTAATTTTGTAATATAAAAATATTTATATTGTAATTTCTGAGATGTAATGTAAAAATAAAATGTATATTTTTAAAATACATTTTACAGAGAAATATTTATTGTTTAGTACATTTTTAGTATTTTTAGCAATATTTATTTTTAGTAATTTTATATTTGTATTTAGTGATAATAAAGTAATATTAGAAATAATAATAATATGATTATTATTATCATTATCATTATTATCTTTATTATAAATAAATCTTGACCAAATTGTGCAGTGCTACAATAAGTTTAGTATTGTAATTTTATAGTGTAAAATTTTAATATTGTAATTTGAGTTGCTATGTAAAAATTACATTTTATATATTTTTTAATACTATTTTTTATTTTACTATTTAATATTGCATGATATAATTTATATTATATTTTAGTAATTTTTATAATTTTATTTAGTACTGTTAAAGTAATATTAAGTTATATTATTATTATTATTATTTTGGCCAAATTATTATTAAATGTATTGTTTTGTGCAGCTCTACAAATAAACACAGCAAACCTGGAATGTTTTTTAATCCAATTTTAAATTGCAGTGACTAATAATCCCAACTGTTTCCTCCCTAAATCATGCCGCCTCATTCTCAGATACCGTTTTAATTTTGGAAAATCTATGTGGTCTAGATATTTCTATGCGTACAGACAGTTGCACCCTGTGCAAAGTACACATACGATGTACTGCAGAAAGTAGTTTCACATGGACTACAAAGAAGAGAAAGCATTCATGGCTTGTTTCTTTATCCCATTGCACCTGCTTCTAGCTAAACCAAGAGTGGGTTGTGATTTCTAATTCAAGCTGATGTCACTGTGCCAGTGGTTCACATGAGTCACTGAAGGTGTGTCGTTCTGTTTCACGTTCATTTCTCTTCAGAATGCTCCTAAATTATGACACAAATCCTCCATGATCTGGTCACGTTGATGTGTACTGTGTGGTTCACTTTCTCTATGGATGAGCTCAGTAACTTCTAATAACGATTCCCACATCATATAGAGCTTCTCAGCTCCTACAGTACTGACTCAGAATGCTGTAATCCTCTCATAAAACATCTCTGCTGGATTTACTGGATGGAGTTTGCACCTTGCCCAGACAAGTGCAGCGTTGGAGGGGAAAAATCTGCGTAGACCTGGCCTCTTCTGTCCAGAACTCGTTTTCTTCTTAATAAATAAAATATTAAAAAAACTTATTTATGCTAGTTGCCAAGGCAACATTTATCATTTTCTTTTAGTTTAACTTGATGTACTAAAACAACTAAAACTGAAATAAAATTTAATAGAAACTATATAGACATTAATAAGAATAATATACTAAATAACTTCAGCTAAAATGAAAATGAAAACAGAAAATATAAAAATATATCAAATATATAAAAATATAAATATCTAATTCAAAATATTAATAAAAACTATTATAGTGTCTCGATGATACTAAAGTAACATTGATTTTGGCAACCGAAAATGTTTGACCAAAAAAAAATTAGTTTTAGAACAAATAGTTTTGGAGGGCCAAAATCATCAACGAAAATGGTGATTTTTTTTAAAAATATTTTTACTGAACTATTTCTTCATATACAATTATTTTATAATGTATATTTGAATAAATCTGCCATTGAAAACAAGTTTTTATTACAGCTACTTTTAATGTTTAGGCCTATATTTCAACAATTTTATTATTATTATTTTTTTTACGTTTCTGAGTGTTGATTATAAAGTACATCTGATTATTTATTTAATTGATTATTAAACTTTAGTTTCAGCTTAATTTTAGACTAAATACAAATATTTCAGTGCATCACATAGTCTTGGATGGAGTTGATGGAGAACCTCAGATAATTTGATTTATTGACATTTTCTTGACGTCCTCTGTCTTTTTTTTAGAAGAGTGGCCTATTTCATGTTTTAAGTCTTGTTTGTCGTCTGTCGCTACGCTTTTTGTTTCCTAAGTACATACCATGTGTGTCACATGATGTTTGCTTTCCACGTTTCAAGGACGTTCTGCCTTTATCGCTGTGAAAGCAAAGCGGCCTGCCATCCGTCCCCTCGCTCGCACTCAAACAATAACCCACGGGTCTCGTCTGACTCCAGGTCAGATAAACGCACACTAGATAGGAATCAGATATGCGGGTATTTCAGGCTCCCTGCAGATGGCTGCCTAGGAGCATTGATTTCCATTACTGGGAGGATAGGATGACATTTTTAAAAGTGTTGTGTGCTTGCAGCTCCACACATGAGTGGGTGGATGACTCTAATATTGTACCAAGGGCATCTGCATCACAGTAACCCGATTCCTTCGGACGTTGACTCTAAGAGCAAAACTAGGACTTTCATTATAGCCTCAGCGGCGCATTAGGAGATTGAAGTCCGTCCGAATGTGGATTTGGCTGTTGATGATGTTATTATAGCTGTAATCTACTCTCATAAAGGTTATTTTGGGATTTCAGTTCATCACTTTTGTTATATTAGAAGACTAGACCTTTTAAAACACGGATCAGGATTCCAAATGCAGTTAACTTACATAATATATTTTATAATATTGATTGGTGGTGTTTACTAAGTCATAAACATCTTGTACTGTTACTATTATTCATAGTCAGTGTTTCGAACCAAGTGAATATTTTGTTAGGTTTTTTATTTTTAAATGTATAATTATGTTATTATATTATATTGTTCATTTTGTTTACTTTATATTTTTGTTTTATCCTTAATTTTGTATAATTATATTTTATTAGAATAATAATTATATTTGGTATATTTTTTTTTATTTATATGCATTTTTTTATTGTTTTATTTCTTATTTTAATATTTTTCATTTTAATATAGTATAGTTGTATTATATTAAATTTTATGTATTATATAATTTTATATGTATAGTATATTATATATAATATAATATTAGATATAAATCTGTTTCATTTCTAATTTTGTATACTAAAAAGTTTTAAGAATTGTTTATTTTAGTTTTATTTATATAAAATTGTACTTTGAGATTATATATTTTTTTATTATAATTTATAATATTTATTAATTTTTATATTTATTATTTTTATTTAAATTATAATTTACCTTCATTTATTAATTTTATTTTTTAAAACTGTAAACTTATTTTTAGCACTGAAATAGGATTGCACATAATTCTATTATAATTTTCGTATAATGACAATAAAAATTCTGATTCTGAATATTTATTTTATTTGTTAATGTATTATACATTTTTATGTTTTTAATTTATTATACAATTTAATTCTGTTTAATATTGTATTTTGTTTGATCGTATTATGCTATAATTTTATTTTTTATACATTTGATTTACTTTTAATTTTGTATAATTATAACATAAAGCATTGTTTATTTATTTATTTTTAAATGTTTATAATTATATTTTGCTTTCATATTATATTATGCTTATTTTATTAAATTTTTATTATTTTTTTCATTAATATTTATATATTTTTATTCATATAATAATTTTTTATTTTATCTTGTTGTATATACATTTTTTTATTGTATTTAAATGTGTTTTAAAAGATTTAAAAGTGAAAAGAATCTAGCACAAAAAGACCAGACACATCTCTTAAGAACATAAACAGAGGTCGTTCAATTTCACGTTGTCTTAAACGAGCGGAGAGAATCATGTAATCATATGACCCCTCCCCGATAATGAAGCTGTTGTTTCCTGAGACGTCTCAGTGTGACGTCACGCTCCCTCGGGAGAAAACACAGATGACTCTTCAGAGACAGAATAACCCCGTGTTGTTCTTTTCTGCTGGATAAGGGAAGCTAAACGGCGAGCTCATGCCTGACCTTTCTCTTCTGGACACCTCCAGTGTCCAGTGGGCTGTGGATACGGTGACCCCAGGCCGTTTGGGAAGGGTGGTCCTGTGAAATGAATGGGGAAGCATCTGTGTTCTCCATGAGGCTTTGGGTCTCCGGGATGGGATGAGGGGGGAGGTAGCCGCTTCCTGAAAGGCAGTCACATTGTTTGGGCTTTTTTGGCTTCCAAACACGCTGGAGAACTCACAGTGATGAAATAAGCGCTGCAAATGTCTGGTATTTGCTATGGTTTTGGGGCCATACTGGCGTCATCGAGGGTTTGGGTTATGAAACCTTAAAGGGACATTGAGCGAAACCTCAGCGGTGAGTTCTCCAGATATGTTTTTCCCTGGGCTTTACTGTTATTGTGCTGGTATATATGCTTTAGGATGACTTAAAGTGCTGTTAATCAAACATCATCAATGCAATTTGATTAAACCTCTAACATTAAAGGGATAGTTCACCCCAAAATAAGAATTTGTTGTTTACTCACCCTTCAAGCCATCCAAGATGTAGGTGACTCTTGTCTTCAGTAGAACAAAAAAGACGTTTTTGCATTCATAAAATGCAAGTCAATGGCTACCGACACTTTGAGAGTCAAAAAAGCTTATACAGACAACACAAAATTAATCCCCGTGGCTCCTGAAAATATATTGAGTTCTTATGAAGCGAAACGATCAGTCTGTGCAAGAAACTGATCATTATTACCTGTAATCCAGAGCCTCAGGCGAACAGTCTTGAGTAACGTCCGGTTTACAAACAAATCTTTTTTTTTTTTCTTTTTAGTGAACTAGACGAACCAGTCCAGTTCCTCCAACAGTCACTGAAACAGTTGACCGATGAGTCAATGATCATCAGTGACCTGAGAGCTTGAATGAAGGGGAGAAGTAAAAGTTTTTACGATTTATCGTGGTTTATGTAAAAGGTGAGCTGAAAAAGACGACACCATTATTGGATGCTTTGATAATATAATTGCATATATATATTACATTATCGAGTCATTATGTTAAATGAACTTGTGAATTGTTTATTTGAACCAATTCATTGAAATTAACTTTCCGAAATAATCAGTTCACAGAAAAAGAATCGTATTTCCGAGTTTTCCTAAGGCTCTGGATTACAGGTAATAATGTTGTAAATAATGTTCGGTTTCTTGCACAGATGATCATTTCACTTCATAAAACCTCAATTTTATCATCAGGAGCCATGGGTGTTAATTTTGTGTTGCGTGTATATGCTTTTTTATGACTCTCAAAATGCCGGTAGCCATTGACTTACATTCTACGATTCACCAAGAACCATGATTTCAACTAAAAATGTTCTTTACTGTTTTACTGAAGAAAAAAATAAAAAATTGGACATCCTGAGAGTGAGTAAATTAACAGCAAACGTTAATTTTTGGGTGAACTATCCCTTGAAGTATTAAAGTCGATACCTGGTGTTAGTTCATGCGGTGTTCGTGGTCCAGACGTGAATGATTCATTAATTCATGTGTCTTGTCTTATTCTGAAAAAGCAAAAATCTAGTTATGTAAGATTCTGGTAATCATTTAATCTCTGAACTTAGCTGCGTTTGCTCTGTAGTGCTGCATAATACTGGTTTTCATGATGTGAGCCGCTGAAGTTTAGTTGAGCAGCGAATGCTGATTTTCTTGCCTACATCTAAAAAAAAAAACCCTTGAGCTGAAATCAGAGAGAAATCAAGGCGTTATCACGGCTGCATCATGCACAAACACGGCACTAAAGAAGCAGCAGGTGCATCTTTAGAGCTTCAAAGCTGTTTATGTCTCTGACACACACATCTTCAAAGCACTTCGAAGCTCTTTGATGGAAGTTTTCTTCTCTTTATCAGCTCCGCTTTACCCAGAGGCTGAAGAAGTCTTCTTACATGTGGTGGGAGCTGGAAATCTCTCATGCTTTTTTTCTGGTTCCTTCCGTGCATCATGTTATATTATCTAACGATGGCTTCTGAAGCTCTGCCACACACACAGAATAGTGTATTTTCAGTGTTTGAGCGAGGAAAGAACAATGTCTGTTTCTCTTTCAGGAGGTTTTGAAGCAGCTACAAGGAAGTATTGAAGAGGACTCCATAGATTCACAAGGGCAGATTGATTTTTTGGAAAGGATTAAAGGTGAGGACAGGTGACTTGTTCAGTATTCATGAGAGCAATGCATATTTTAACATTATAATCTTGATCTATTACACAGCTTAGTAAGCAGCCTACCTAGATTTTAAGTGAATAGAGTAAACATTTCAACTAATCGCTGTCCTCTTCCCAGCTGATTTTAACTACATTAACACAATTGTTTTAGCTGTAATCTGTTCTCATAAAGGTTATTTTAGGATTTCAGAAAAATCACTTTTGTAATATTAGTAGACTAAACCTTTAAAATTTCAATTAACATAATATATTTTATAATATTGATATATAGTTACAATTTTGTTATATATATATATATATATATATATATATATATATTATATATTTATTTATGTGTATATATATATTATATTTTATAGTTTATTTTATTTTATTTTATGTTTTTTCTATTTCTATAATTTTGTATAATTCTGATACTTTGTATTGTTCATTTTATTTTTTACTTCCATAATTATATGTCTTATTTTTGTTATACATGCGTATATATATATATATATATATATATATATATATATATATATATATATATATATATATATGTATGTATATATATGCATGTGTGTGTGTATAACATATTCAATTGTTTAGTACATATTTTTAATTATATATTTTTATATTATATTTATTTATTTTTATATATTTTTTATTTTCAAAATTTTATAGGTATTACAGTTTTCCTGAAATGTAGAAATATCCAAATTATGTATTATCTAATTAAATGTGTGCATTTCCAGATCTGAACATTGGATAAAGCCAGGTTAAAATTCTTGTTTGATTTTGTTGACATATTACAGTTTTTTGACAGAGGTTTTTTACAAAGGTTTTACAGAGGGGATTTTGGAATATATATATTTTCTTTCTTTGTTTTTTTTTTTTTGTTTTTTTTCACATGAATCAAGAAAATGCTGTCAACAGACAGAACAAAAATACATGACCAATGCATGTAAAAACATTGGTTTTGCCTGTACTGTCTTGTCAAAGACATCATAGGTGCTTTCCAAAAGCAAAGTGATTCAAATAATAACTTGCTTTGGTCCAATTTTCACCCAGTGTTTGTGTGTGCGGTGTATTTTTATGCATGGCATATGCTTGTCATTAACTTAGCAACAAGGTAATGTCAAACCCCATCAGAATCAAGTGCTATTTGTGTGGTTGCTGCCTACATAGGCATTCCAGATCGGTCACTTGTGGCGTTTCATTTCATTTCGGATTCTGCCTTAGAAGGTCTATGTAGAGAGAAGACAGCAAGGCAGCTAACAAAGCTGAATATGATGTAAAAACTCTTTAATGTACTGTATTTTCCAGAATATAAGTCAAGCTCTTATCAAAATGGTCTGTGACTTATATTGCAAAATAACTTATGTAATGCAATTGATGTCAGGCATGCAAAACCTGCAGATTTTTGTATAATGAGAGAAATACATGAGCCCAAGTCTATTTGTATAGTGCATTTCACACATTGCCAGTTGTTTCAACTTAGCTTTAAATACACAAGCCTAGAGTTGGTGTTTATAATAAACTTTATAATTCTTTATAATAAATATCAATTTAATTTGTTTGTTTCATACTTTTTTTTCTTATTCTGAATACCATTCATTTTCATTTTTAAATGTATATTTAATTATTTTATTTTATATTGTGTAGTGTTTTTATCATATATATATATATATATATACTATATATATTATATAATATATATGTATATGTATGTATGTATGTTAGTTTTTTTTTTTACTTATATAATAATGTTTTTGTACTGTTGTTTTACTTTTTTAGTTTACTTTTTTATATTTTTTAGTGCTGTCAAAAAATGAATCGCGATAAATCACATCCAAAAATGTTTTTGTTTACATAATATATGTATGTGTACTGTGTATATTTATTATGTATATATAAATACTCACACATACAGTATATATTTAAAAAAATTACATGTATTTACATATTTAATATATCAACATGTATTTTTCTTAAATATATACAAGCATGTGTTTGTATTTATACAAATAAATATACACAGTACATGCTCATATTATGTAAACAAAAACTTTTATTTTGGATGCTATTAATCGTGATTAAGCGTTTGACAGCACTAATTTTTTTTTATATAATTTTACTTTCTATTATGTTGTATTTTTTATTACATTGCATCTTTTGAAATTTTATGACATTTTAGTCATGAGTTCAAAAATATTTAGCCATGATTCAAAAGGGATTTGTCGTAATGTAGAGTAACTGAAATACATGTTAGTAATGTTTGTAAATGTTTTATTTACATGTATTTTACGTTTATTTCTAAATCTTATAAAACAATGCAACAACTTATTTTTCCAGAAGATGTTACATGTGGCCGTTCATTGAAACCCGTCATCTTCCGTTCTGTCCTGCAGAAATGAGTCTGGACCCCAGCAGTTTCTCTTTTGTCTGGGTTTGGGTTTGAGACGTCTATGTGGTGTGTGTAGGTTTGAGGTTCTAGGCAGTCGGCAGGACAGAGCCCCAGCCCCAGCCCCATGAGCTCCTTCCCCAGGCGAGGGGCGACCGGCGGGGGTCGAGACAGCGCTGGGTACCTGGAGGAGCTGGAGAAGGAACGGTGAGCGTGAAGAGATCATTCTGAGCATCGGATGGGCAGGTCATATGGCTGATTAGATCTCTGTAAGCCGGTTAACTAAAGGTTTCTTCTAAAGCTCCTATAGGGTTTAGCTACTATGAGATTTACGTGGTAAAATTTGTGACTGATGGTACATTCGTTTGATTACACGTGACAAAGTGTTTGATTATCAGAAGTTCATTTGCAAGTTCAGTGCAAAATATTCTTATATACACTATACCATTTGGGTTTTTATTGAGCAAGGATGCATTAAATTGATCAAAAGTGACCGTAGAGATATTTATAATGTTACAAATGATTTCTATTTCAAATGAATGCTGCTCTTTTGAACTTTCTATTTATTAAATAGTCCTAAAAAATTAATTGCATCACGGTTTTCACAAAAATATTGTGCAGCACAACTGTTTTTAATATTGATAATAATCAGAAATGTTTGTTGAGCAGCAAATCAGCATATTAGAATGATTTCTGAAGATCATGTGACACTGAAGACTGGCGTAATGATGCTGAAAATACAGCTGCGCATCACAGAAATAAATTACAGTTTAACAGATATTCACATAGAAAATGAATTTTAATGAAATTAAATGCAGCCTTGATGAGCAGAAGAGGCTTCTTTCAAAAACATTAAAAAAAAACATTTCTACATTTATCAGTAAAAATAACTTTTTCTATGGAGAAAATGTTTTTCGAACATATTGTTGTTTTTATTTTTTTATATAAAAAATTTTTAGATTTTATAATTTTAGAGTCTAACCTAATTATTTTTTTTTATTTGTTATTTGTTTGTTTGTGGGAGCTTGAGAAGGAGGAAAAGGAAAAAGACTGGTATTATGCTCAGTTACAAAACCTCACCAAAAGGATTGACAGTCTGCCGCTGACTGAGAATGTATGTATATACAGTATGCATGCGGCGTTCAGTGCATCAGATTCAGTGCATGATCTCTGTAGCTTCACGCTGCTTCTGCTGCTGTAGTTTTCTCTGCAGACCGATATGACGCGCAGGCAGCTGGAATACGAAGCCCGGCAGATCAGAGCCGCCATGGAGGAGCAGCTGGGCTCGTGTCAGGACATGGAGAAACGAGCGCAGGTGGGCTGAGATGCTGAAACCGAAAGACTTGAAACTGGAACTTCTAAGTTCAGAGTGTGAAACCATGACTTTAGTAATGAAGTTTCCATCATGTGTTTTCAGGGCCGTGTGGCTCGGATACAGCAGATAGAAAAAGACATGCTGAGGATTCGGACACGTTTACAGGCCCAGTCAGCCGACGCGGAGGTACTGGATTATTCTGCTGTCTATAATAAAGTTGTGATTGAACTTTAGACTCAAGATTAGAAGCAGTTAGTACTAATTTTTATAAATTGAAGGAATAGTTCACCCAAAAATGAGGATTTGCTGAAAATGTGCTCACCCTCAGGCAATCAAAGATGTAGAGGAGTTTGTTTCTTCATCAGATTTGTAGAAATGTAGCATTGCATCAGTGTCTCAGCAATGGATGCTCTGCAGTGAATGGGTGCCGTCAGAATGAGAGTCTGATAAAAACATCACAATAATCCACAAGTAATCCACAGCACTCCAGTCCATCAGTTAACATCTGGAGAAGACAAAAGATGAAACACATCCAGCATTAAGATGTTTTTTACTTCAAACCGTTACTTCCTGTTACAATACAACTTCATAATCCATAACGCTTCGTCTTCGTCTAAAAAGTCTATCTCCTGTTGTCCCTTTTATCAAAATCCAGCCACATATTTGTTTTCGAGCTGTTTTGGCTTGTAAACTGTGTTTGATCTGTGCAGATTTCTCTCCTGATTCAGACCAGATGACTTTTACGCTGGAGGAAGCGTTATTATGGATTATAAATTTGCATTTTTTTTTGCAAGTGACAGTTTGAATTAAAACGTCTTGATGGATTTGTTTCAGCTTTTGGCTTCATAAAACATTAACTGATGGACTGGAGTGCTGTGGATTACTTGTGGATTATTGTGATGTTTTTATCAGCTGTTTGGACTCTCATTCTGACGGCACCCATTCACAGCAGTGCATCCATTGCTGAGACACTCATGCAATGCTACATTTCTCCAAACCTGATGAAGATTCAAACTTATCTACATCATGGATGGCCTCAGATTGAGCACATTTCCAGAAAATATTCATTTTTGGATTAAACTATTCATTTAATCTGTTGGTTCCCCAAAAGCTCGGTGTTATGACCTCTATTTGTGTCTGCATGGACAAGTGAAAGTCATTTTGTTAAGTCTAGTTTAATCTTGTCACTATGGAAATTTGTGGTCAGATTGTGCAAGTGTTTGTTCCTTTTTGTGCATTTAATTCCTTGGCTTTAGAAAGGCTGTAATTTCCATCTCAGCATCAGTGTTTGCTGTGTTTCTTCCAGTCTGTAAGGTTCCGCTTTTAGAGCTTATAAAGAAGCGAACGGAAATGGTGCACAGAAAATGCATCTGTGCATAAACACTGAAGCCATGAAAGTTTAATTGAATGAGCAGCATGCTGTACTAATGGATCATGTTCTGTGTGGCTGAGCATGAAAAAACATTAGTGTGACCTAGCTGGAGGATGCACAGAGCTTTTCTAGCTATGCTTGCATTTATGTATTGCATTTACATTTACATGCGCGCATTTGGCAGACGCGTTGTACATTGCATTCAAGATATACATTTTATTTATTGAATATTTTTTTGTAAGTTAAAGTCCTAACTAATCCCAAAAAAAAAAAAAAATGAATATGAATGGCAGAAGCACAAGATTTAATAAACATAAACTAAAGTTTAAAATACTGAAAATATAAATAGTAATTATAAAAATGTTAAATTTAAAATTAATAAATAATAAAATAGTACATATTTAGTACTTGTATTATTATAGTTTATTGGCTTTAAGCACACACATTTCAATAATTAACAGTAAGAAATATTAACAGTAAGAAAGCACAATTTACTTGTAACCACATAAATAAATGAAATAATAAATTATTTTATCTGTAATTTTTTAAAAAGGTTTTTCATTATAAAACATATTCAGTGATACAATTAAACAGAGCTTTCCCTTACCTTAACATATAATATTCTGAGCAAAAGAAGATACATTTTTTTATATGACATTAAAATTATACATTTATAACGGAAAAAAAAAAAAAAAAAACATTAAAAAAAAAGCCTGGCCATTTCTAGTGCAATAGTCTGGAAGTCTAGGTATTTTATACAGTAAAATATATATATATATATATGCAAGTTCACTGACATGCTCAGAGTTGATAAATCCTATCGGACACTTTTGCGTTTCCTCCCCCTCTGTTGCCGTAATCCCGCCGGCTGAAACAGAAAGTAATGTAGGTCAGGAAGAGCCTGATGCTGTTTCAGCTTCTGTCCTGTATCTGGAGACTCAGCCTCGTCAGTATCTCTATATGCTGAATTATCCACACTTCTCAGAGCTGATTACACAGGATATCCGTCCCCTATAGCCAGAGAGGCTCTCTGTCCACCTGTGACTTACAGAGCATTGCAGGTGTGATTTGCTCAGTTTAACATGCTTTGTCTCACATTCCTCCTCATTGAATCTTCAGGTCAGGCATGACCCTGTGACGCAGACTGAAGGAGCTCACGCTGCAGGAGATGCTGGCGCTGGTAATGCGGCCTGCTCACAGGTGAGTACTGGATTTATTTGCAGTCGTCTCCTACTAAATTAGACTCATTTTGTTGATGGTCTCACGAACAGAAGTGTCCTCCGGTGGCCCTTTTTTTTCTGCCAGTGGGTGCCAAGGATTCAGGCCCTTTTTTAAAAGGCCTTTCAGTCTGTGCCAAGAGCTTTGGTGTGCTTTGAATAATAATGATTTGAATGCAGATGCTAATGGTTTTATTGTTCATCATAGAGCCCTAGTTAGACTTTGAAATTCTAAGCAGAAACAGAAGGGGTTTTTGTACTCCATACTGTTTCACTCGCATTAATGCCGCATGGTATTTTTCAGACAGATGGTGCGACCGGTATGTCGCTGGATTAGGTGCAGGGATCGACTCTGACACACGAGCCATACATTGTTCACAAAGCAAAGAGACTTGCCCCTATTTTTGTGTTTGCAATTTTAGTTTTTAAGATTTGTTTTTAAATTGTTTAATTTGTATATATTATTATAATACAAAGTAAAAAAAAAAAAACAATATTCTAAGCAAAATTTTTTACATTTTGATATAAATGAATACATTTAAATATACATTTATAAATGCAATAAATATAATTTAAAATAATTAAATATATAAATATAATTTAAATATTTACATTTATAAATGTTATTTACTTTATTTTAATGTATTTTTACACTTATAAATACATTTTCTAAATGTACATTTATTTGTTATATTTATATTTAAATATGGATATTCACATATTTACCTATGTATAGTATACACTGTATTGTGGACATGCTGACGATGCTGTTTGATGTAAACAATGATATTTTATAGGGTGTAAAATTTATAGAATGCTATTGATGATTAAAAGGTCTTTTTATTATAATACAAGTTTAGTGACGTAATAAAACACGATGCGTTCACTTAACTTATCATACAATATTCCAAGAAAAGAATAGTAATTTTAAACAAAATTGTATTTTAATAAATAAATATATAATATATAAATATTAAAAATATATAATATAAATATATAAATACACATTTTTGCATTCTGACTTTTTGTTGGGTGTATCATATGGAAAATTAAAAAAGCGTTTGATTAGGAGACCTGCGTGTTTATTGTTTATTAAGAACATTGTTGGAATCTGCCTTATATGTTTTTGTCTGTCAGGGCTCAAGTTCTCGGGCCGATCATGACGCCGCCAGTGAGATAAACAGTGCTGGAAGTTACTCCGTTCCACGCCGACTGACCAGCCATTTGGGCACTAAGGTTAACTAGTGCTAGATTCTCAATGCTAAAATGAATTGCTGTGACCATTGAATGCATCATGCATCATGCATCACTTTAATCAAGTCTGCATATGCTTAGGTGGAAATGGTGTACTCGCTGCTGTCCATGCTGGGCACCCATGATAAAGACGACATGTCTCGCACGCTCCTGGCCATGTCCAGCTCTCAGGACAGCTGCATCGCCATGCGTCAATCCGGCTGCCTGCCGCTGCTCATCCAGCTCCTCCACGGCAATGACAAGGACTCCGTGTTGCTTGGAAATTCCCGTGGCAGCAAAGAGGCCCGGGCGAGGGCCAGTGCCGCCCTGCATAACATTATCCACTCACAGCCCGATGACAAGCGCGGCCGGAGGGAGATCCGGGTGCTCCACCTGCTGGAGCAGATCCGAGCTTACTGTGAGACGTGCTGGGAGTGGCAGGAAAGCCATGAGCGCGGCGTGGACCAGGACAAGAACCCAAGTGAGACCCAATATATCTTGCACTGATATATGCAAGCTGTCAGGAATAGCGCAGAGGGATGTGACATGGTATCCTTGCGGTACCATTATTTTTAGTTGTGGTTACTGTGTACATTAATAGAAGTGTTTTCTCATCCTTGTGTTGGTTTCAAAATTCCCTGACAGTATTTTAAATGGACAATTTTTTGTATTCAGTTTTTTTCTTAATTTTGTGTAAATGTATATTAAAGTATAAGTGTTCTTTTAATTTAAGCAATTTTTGTGCACATTTAGCTGTTATTAAAGTACACATAGTATTATTAATATTTTGAAATATCATTTTATATTTTAAATATGATATATTTTAACTATCTTATATAGTTTTTAGATTTTATTTTTGTTTTTATGTGCTTTTATCATGTAATTTCTTTTTAGCTTTCATTTATTTTTAATATTGTGAATAAGGTTTTATTTTTATATTTGCAGTTTTAGTTTTATAAATTTTATGTGCTTTTGTCATTTTATTACTTATTTTTGTACTAGTTAATATTTATTATTAATTTATTTATATAGTATTTATATTTATTTATATATATATATATTTATAATAATTAATTTTGATTTTGATTTTAGTTTTAGTAATTTTAGTACGTAAACTTATTTCAGTTAGTTGCATTTTTTATTTAACATTTTTAAGTTGACATTTTGCGTATAATATTTGTTTTATTCTATTTCTGCTTTATTTCAGTTAACAACATGATATTTAAAAATAATTTTTCAGTTTTAGTCTAAAGTAATTTTTAGTACATAACAACCGTTATGTATATATCAACATAAATTAGGCAGTGAATCTGATGCATCTGCATTAGCCATTTAAATTTCAACCACAGTAATATACTGGCCTATATGTCCCTAATATATTGCTGTAGTAAATGCAATGGAATGCTTTTTTATTCTATCCCATGTACTACTTACTATTTTATTAATTTATAAATGTGATTCACATGAAATGCTCTAATGGGAAGGAGCTTTTATGGACCACTTAATAACTCTTCTAAGTGAGTCGATGCATAATTAATATATGTGGAGCTGTACAACCTCATTAACATACTTTTGCCTTCACTGCAGTGCCTTCACCAGTCGAGCATCAGATTTGCCCAGCGGTTTGTGTTCTCATGAAACTTTCCTTTGATGAAGAGCACAGGCATGCAATGAATGAGCTTGGTAGGTTTTCCAAAATTATAAATGAAACTTGTTCTTCTGTTTGTTCTTGTTAGACATTGAAAAAACTAAAATGTAAATCTCATTGGCTGAATATTTCAATGCATTGTTTATGCAGGGGGTCTTCAGGCAATCGGGGAGCTGCTGCAGGTTGACTGTGAGATTTACGGTCTTACCAATGATCACTACAGTGTTACACTAAGACGATATGCTGGAATGGCTTTAACTAATCTAACCTTTGGAGATGTAGCCAACAAGGTGCGTTATTTCTCTTATCATTGCCTCTCATCATTTACATTTGGTGTTTATTATTGCATTTAATTACTTTTTGGTTTTGCCCGGGCTACACTTTGCTCAATGAAAGGTTGCATGAGGGCCATGGTAGCTCAACTGAAGTCAGAGAGTGAGGACCTACAACAGGTATAATTGTTTGGAAATTCATGTAATAATTCGAATATTAAAATGATGATAAAAAAACAAACATAGTATATGCATAGTCATGCACGCCACCAAAAGGAAAGACATTAATCTTAAGTTATTGCACTAAGAAGCTCTATACTGCTTTAGGTTATTGCCAGTGTTTTGAGGAACCTCTCATGGCGAGCTGATGTGAACAGTAAGAAGATCTTGCGAGAAGTTGGCAGTGTTAGAGCCCTGATGGAGTGTGCCTTAGAGGTTCAGAAGGTGAGGAGTCTCTGAAACGCTTTAATAATTTCTGTATGAATGCAAACAAACCATTCAGTCACTGAGGAATTGGACTTCTTATCTTACAGGAATCCACGTTAAAAAGTGTCTTGAGCGCCCTTTGGAACTTATCAGCACATTGCACTGAAAACAAAGCTGATATTTGTACTGTTCCTGGAGCTTTGGCATTTTTAGTGAGCACTCTAACATACAGAAGCCAAACCAACACCCTTGCCATAATAGAAAGTGGTGGTGGCATCTTGAGAAACGTGTCAAGCCTTATTGCCACAAATGAGGAGCACAGGTAGAGTATGCTTAATAAAAGCTGCATACGCTCACAAATTTTTAATATGTCCACATGGCAGCAAACCTTTTGCTCTTTTTGTTTATTTCAGGCAAATATTAAGGGAAAACAGCTGTCTCCAGACTCTACTTCAGCACCTTAAATCACACAGTCTGACAATAGTGAGCAATGCCTGTGGGACGCTGTGGAACCTCTCTGCTCGGAACGCAAAAGATCAAGAGGCATTATGGGATATGGGTGCAGTCAGCATGCTGAAGAACCTCATTCACTCCAAGCACAAGATGATAGCTATGGGAAGTGCCGCTGCTTTGAGAAACCTCATGGCGAATCGGCCTGCCAAGTATAAGGATGCCAACATCATGTCTCCTGGATCCAGTCTACCATCTTTGCATGTAAGAAAACAGAAAGCACTAATTGAAGAACTAGATGCACAGCACCTCTCTGAAACTTTCGATAACATTGACAACCTGAGCCCGAAAGCCTCCCATCGGCCCAAGCCAAGACATAAGCATAACGTCTACGGTGATTATGATGGTGTCTGTCGATCAGATGGCTATAACCCCAATGGAGTTGGAGTTCGATCACCTTACATGAACACCCCAGTGCTCTCGAGCCCATCATCTCGAGACAACAGAGGAAATGGAGAAAGCGTCCGAGCCGAGAGGGACAGAAGTCTAGATCGAGAGCGAAGGGGTTTCCATTCCGATGTGGAGGCTGCCAAGCGAATGGTGCAGATTCCCACGACTGCAGCTCAAATTGCGGTAGTTATGGAGGAAGTGCAGAGCATGCACCTAAGTATGGATGAGAGAACCGCAGGATCCATACCAGACCCTCATGTTGTGCAAGACGACATGATCCGACGCCAAACTGTTGTCCATGGTCACCAAAATATGTACAGCTACAGCAAAACTGACCCTTCAGGCAGACCGTGCCCAATGCCCAAACTGGAGTACAGAGCTTCTAATGACAGTCTGAATAGTGTCAACAGCACTGATGGCTATGGAAAGAGAGGTCAAATGAAGCCCTCGGTGGATTCCTATTCAGAAGATGATGAAGCCAAATGCTGTGTCTACAGAAAATATCCTGCAGATCTTGCCCATAAAATACACAATGCGAATCACATGGAAGATGACAATGGAGATCTGGATACACCTATTAACTACAGTTTGAAGTATTCTGATGAACAGCTCAACTCTGGTCGACAAAGCCCAAGCCAGAATGAAAGGTGGGCAAGGTCTAAGCTCCTTGATGATGAAATGAAGCGGCCAGATCAGAAACCACAAAGATCGCAAAGCCCAGGATACCCCATGTACACTGAAGCCAGCAGTGAAGGAGAAGATAAACTAAAAAAGTACCAGCCCAGGTTTGTTCAACAGGACCTGCCTGGATTTAGGTCAAGGGGCTCAAATGAACAAATTAACAGTGGGTCAAGTCATGGACTCAACAAAAAGATCTCTCAGACTATCTGCACTGTTGATGATTATGCCGACGACAAACCGACAAACTACAGTGAGCGTTATTCAGAGGAAGAGCAACTTGATGAGCAAACTCCAAACTACAGCATGAAATACAATGAGGATCATCATGTAGAACAGCCTATTGATTACAGTCTGAAGTACTCTGATGATTCCTCCAAGAAGGCCATGTTTAGTCATTCAAAGTCATCTTCTACCCAAGGTTCTGTCAAAGACCATTTAAGCCAAGCTGGTTCCTCCTCTGTGGCTTCTTTAAAGAACCAGGGTAGGCAAAAGCAGCTCCATCCTTCGTCTGCTCAAAGCAGAGCAGGACCAACAAGAGCAGTTCAGAAGAGCGCAGCATGCAAGGCTCCCACGATAAATCAAGAAACATTACAGACGTATTGTGTGGAGGACACACCAATTTGCTTCTCACGTGGTAGCTCTTTATCATCATTGTCCTCAGAGGAAGATGAAATGGAGAGCTGCAAGCGTAATGTCAACTCGGCCAATAACTACCCAACTCTACCTATATCAGAAAAAGAATCCACTAGTAACATTGCATCTGACCAACGCACATCCGAGAGCCAATCATCAGGCCATTATGTTCGCATCAAGCCTCCACGACATCACTTGGGACATGGAGATGTTTCCAGGCATCACAAAACAGTGGAATTTTCATCAGGTGCCAAGTCACCATCCAAAAGTGGTGCCCAGACACCCAAAAGTCCCCCTGAACATTATTTACAAGAGACTCCACTCATGTTCAGCAGATGCACGTCGGTCAGCTCTCTTGACAGCTTTGAGAGTCATTCCATTGCAAGTTCTGTGCAGAGTGAGCCATGCAGTGGGATGGTAAGTGGGATTATCAGTCCTAGTGATCTGCCTGATAGCCCAGGACAAACAATGCCGCCAAGTCGCAGCAAGACACCACCACCTCCACCACCACGAACCACGTCAGTGAAACAAAAGGTTACTGTGCCACCCCATTCTGAAAAACGTGATTTGGCTCCAAGACATGCAGTTGTAAGTGCTGCTGTACAGAAAGTGCAGGTTTTACCAGATAATGATACTCTTTTACATTTTGCCACAGAAAGCACTCCAGATGGCTTCTCTTGTGCTTCGAGTCTTAGTGCACTAAGTTTAGATGAGCCCTTTATTCAGAAAGATGTTGAGCTGAATATAATGCCCCCAGTGCATGAGGATGACCAGTGCAATGAAACGGAGCTTGAGAAAGAAGACATTCAAGAACCCAAGGTTCAAGAGAACCCACCATCAACAGCTGAACCTAGAAAAGACATCTTGGATGATTCAGATGATGATGATGACATAGAGATTCTAGAGGCTTGTATTAACTCAGCAATGCCAACAAAATCATCAAGAAAACCGAAAAAGCAATCGGCCTCAAGCACCTCTAGAATACCCCCACCCGTGGCTCGCAAGCCAAGTCAGCTCCCGGTTTATAAACTGTTGCCACCGCAAAACAGAGGACAGCAGCAGAAGCATGTTGCCCTCACACACTGTGAGGACATGCCCCGGGTGTACTGTGTGGAGGGAACACCCATTAACTTTTCCACAGCAACGTCTCTCAGTGACCTCACAATTGATTCACCCCCAAATGAGTTGGCGGGTATTGAAAGTTCAGCTCCCCATGCAGAAACATCTGGTCAAAGACGAGACACTCTGCCAGAGGGGAAAAGTGCAGAGGCTAAAGATACAGGTTTATCACCTCCCATGCAGTCTGCCCTGGCTGAGAACGAAGGGGACGATATTCTTGCAGAGTGTATCAATTCGGCAATGCCCAAAGGCAAAATTCACAAGCCATTTAGAGTGCAGAAGATGCCTGAACAGGCTCAGCATCCATCTACCGCCACTGGCAACCTAGTTCAGCAAGACTTGGAAAAGAAAAAGCCAACTTCTCCCGTAAAACCTATGCCACAAAGCAGTGAGTACAGAGCAAGGATGCTCAAACGGCAAGAGGCTCCTAATAGCTTGTCAGAAGCAGCATCATATCCAGATAAAAACAAAGAAACAGAAAAGCAAGAGCCCAAAATTGTCACAAGAGAGTTTGCTGATAAGCCTGCTAATCCCGAGGTGAGAACACGTCCTGGGTTTGCCTTTGATTCTCCGCATCATTACACACCAATTGAGGGCACACCTTATTGCTTCTCTCGCAATGATTCACTGAGTTCGCTTGACTTTGAGGATGATGATCTTGACTTGTCTAAAGAAAAAGCTGAGCTGCGAAAAGATAAAGAGCAAAGAAAAGTTCCCCCTTTGAAGTGCAGTGTAGAACAGCCAGTAAAAACCAATAGAGTATCGGCATTTCAGACAGCTCCAACAAAACCCCTTCAAAAACCAGGAGGTTTTCCACAAGCACCCAAAGAAAATACAGTTGCAGTGTGCGATGAGAAGCAAAAGTTTTCCATTGAAGACACACCTGTATGTTTTTCAAGAAACTCATCCCTTAGCTCATTAAGTGACATTGACCAAGAAAACAACAACAAAGATTGCTCACACAAAGACGATGCAACTCAGGTGGAAATGCCCAGGCCACAAACATCTGGTTATGCACCAAAGGCCTTTCATGTTGAGGACACCCCTGTTTGCTTCTCTAGAAATAGTTCTCTTAGCTCTCTCAGTATTGATTCTGAAGATGACCTTCTCCAAGAATGCATCAGTTCTGCAATGCCAAAGAAAAAGAAACAGCCACCAAGAAGTAAGATTGAGGAACCTGGTGTTAAGGAAGAAAAGAGCATGTTAGCTGATGGTATTTTAGCAGAGGAACCAGATCTTATATTAGATCTCACAGACACACATAGCCCTATTTCAGAGCCAGCCTTATCACCAGACTCTGAATCATTTGATTGGAAAGCCATTCAAGAGGGTGCCAATTCTATAGTTAGCAGTCTTCATCAGGCTGCAGCGAGTCTCTCCAGACAAGGTTCCTCTGATTCAGACTCTATTCTGTCTCTCAAATCAGGCATTTCCATTGGATCACCCTTCCACCTTCCTTTAAATCAGGAGGACAATAAGCCTGCTACAAATAAAGGGCCAAGAATACTAAAACCCGGTGAGAAAAGCACTTTAGAGTCCAAAAAGAAAGAGGAAGAAACTAAGAGCCTGAAAGGAGGAAAGAAAGTGTATAAAAGTCTAATAACAGGAAAACCCCGACCCAGTCTTGAAAGCATGTCCTCTCAGCACAGACAAGCTCAAGCTCCTGTGATCTCCAGAGGGAGAACAATGATTCATGTACCTGGTGTGAGGAGCAGCTCTCCTAGCACCAGTCCGGTACCGAAAAAGCCCCCTCCACGTGGCCAAATGTCAAAACCATCATCCCAAGTACCTGGTCCTGGAAACTCTCCAAGAACCATGAAAATCCCAGCAAATTCCGAACCTAGTCCTGCCAGGGACCCAGCATCGTCTCAAGGAGGGTCAAGTAAAGGTTCCTCTCGATCTGGGTCTAGAGACTCTACACCTTCTAGACCAGTTCAGCAATCTCTAACAAGGCCCATGCAGTCCCCCGGCCGTGCCTCAGTTTCACCTGGTAGGAGTGGTTTGAGCCAATCCAACAAATTATCTCAGCTGCCTCGCACTGCCTCACCCAGTTCTGCTTCAACAAAATCTTCAGGATCCGGACGCATGGCTTACACTTCTCCGGGGAGGCAGCTGGGCCAGCAAACACCAACGAAGCAGAGTGGCTTGCATAGAAGTACCAGTGGAATTCCTAGAAGTGAATCTGCCTCAAAAATTCTAAGCCAGTGCGGAGCCTCAGGTCCTTCAAAGAAGGCGGAGTTGTCCAGAGTGTCATCTACCAAATCCAGTGGGAGTGAGTCTGACCGGTCCGAGAAGCCTGGACTTGTTCGTCAGTCAACATTTATCAAAGAAGCCCCTAGTCCAACACTAAAAAGGAAATTAGAGGAGTCTGCATCTTTTGAGTCCTTGTCCCCTTCGTCTACAAGCCAGTCACAGACTCCAGTATCTAGTCCATCCTTAACGGATATGTCACTTAGTCTACCCTGCCAGGGAAGTGGTTGGAGAAAGTCTCCTCATGGTCAGAACACTGAAGAGAACGGTGATTCTAAGTCACTCCGTAGGCATGACATCTCCCGATCCCATTCAGAAAGCCCTTCCAGGCTCCCAATTAACAGGACGGGGACATGGAAAAGGGAGCACAGCAAACATTCATCATCTCTCCCAAGAGTAGGCACTTGGAAAAGAACTGGCAGCAGCTCTTCCATTCTTTCTGCTTCGTCTGAGTCCAGTGAAAAGGGTAGAAGTGAGGATGAACGGCAATCCGCTAATCCTCCTCAAAAATCAGGCAAAGAGGGGGGCCTGGAACGCAAAGGAACATGGAGGAAAATGAAAGAGAGCGAAAGCTCATATGCACCTTCTATGACCTTAGACTTACAAGATTCAACTGGTGATGCTGCTCATTCATTGGGTGCTGCTATGTCCAAGACAGAAGATGTCTGGGTGAGAATTGAAGACTGTCCCATAAACAATCCAAGGTCTAGTAAATCACCCACAGCAAACACACCTCCCGTTATCGACAGTCAGTCAAGCAAAGGGCTACCTTGTGACAGGGACTCAAGCGAATCACACACAAAACAGCCATTAGCAAGTGAGAATGCAGCTATGGGCCACCTGGGTTCAGAAACAAATCTGAATTTACTCAGGAGTAGCGAGTCTCTTGATAAAAAAGTCGCCGATGTCAAGCCTGTTCCAAGTAACCCAAACATTGGCACAGAGGTCCATGAATTCCCAGTTGCTGAACGCACACCGTTTAGCTCAACTAACTCCAGCAAACACAGCTCCCCTAGTGGTGCTGTGGCTGCTAGGGTAAGTCCTTTTAATTACACACCAAGCCCCAGAAAGAGTAGTGCCGACGGCACAACTCCAAGACCATCCCAGATCCCAACACCTATTACAAGCAATGCAAAAAAGAAAGACACTAAAGGAGACACGACTGAAAGTGGGTCTTACATTGTCACTTCTGTCTAAGTTTGGACTTGCTCATAAACCTTTATGGCGACAGTCAGAAAACACTTATTACAGACTCTGGCCTTGTTTATAATTTGCTTTGTGTTTTTGTGGAGAAACCTCTACGGAGGCCACTTTCATAGAACTTGTTGTTGCACCGTGTATTAAGAAACTTATTCTTGATGGTTGATTGCTGTTTAAGCTAATGTTGGTTTCAAATCCAGAGAAGCAGCAGTAGGGAGGCGAAGATGTTTGACAATTTGTACTGTACAGATTTGATTATGTATATATTTAATTTAACCACACATCAGATTCCTGTATTTACCTTGACTTGACAAGAATATTGATTAATGGTGGACTATTTGGGATGCTGTTCAACTTCTGGTGGAATTCAATACTAACGCAGTTTTTTTTTTAGAACAAACTGTAAACCTGTATTAATTAAAATGTTAAACTCATTCTTACTGTTGCATATTGTATGTTACATAATGAATTTTCTCCTTGCATGAACCGATTCAGTGGTATAGTATTTCCTATAAAGATAAACATTTCTGTGGACATATGACCTGTACTGATAGCTGTAGTGTAACATTTTACACTTTTGTGTGTGCGCTTTTAAAAGCAAGGAATAATCCTCAAAACTGTTGAATGATGTTGACGGTTGACATAGATTATATAAAAAACATAGTTCCATTGCTCTGCTGTTGTGTATAGTTGTTGCCAGATGAGGTGGGTGTCTTTTCAATGAAACAATAGTCTTGGAAGGACTTAAGTAATATTTGATAATTAAATTATTGCTGTAGGTTTTGGTGTTGGTACCTTTTTAAAAGCTCATTTGCTTCCCCTTTTATTTAGTACTTAAGCACATAATTCGATTTAACTGTTTTGCCAAAACCATGGTGTAAATAATCACATTTTGAGTTTTTTTATTTTTATTTTTCTCATGCAATAAAGTGGGCAAATTAGTGTTTACAAAATATTTCCAATAAAAAATATGAAATTATTCAAAGTGTATCTTTTTTGTGACTATGGCCTGATTGTTTATTAAAGACCTCTTATGAAGTTTCTGTTAGTCTGGAAAAACAATGGGCTTCTTTTTTTTTCTAGGAAGAACTTCGAAAGACTTTTCTAAATTGAGTTAAAGGGAAGTCGTGGTCTAGTGGTTAGAGAGTTTGACTCCTAACCCTAAGGTTGTGGGTTCAAGTCTCGGGCCAGCATTACCACGACTGAGATGCTCTTGAACAAGGCACCGAACTCCCAACTGCATAAATGGCTGCGCACTGCTCCGGGTGTGTGTTCACGGTGTGTGTGTGTTCACTTTGGATGGGTTAAATGCAGAGCACGAATTCTGAGTATGGTCACCATACTTGGCTGTATGTCACGTCACTTCACTTAAAGTATTTTAAACTCCTTGGTCATTTAATGTAAACCAATTACTCATCCAATTTAGTAAGACAACTAAATATCTAAATTCCTTTATGATTCACATACAGTCAGCACTTAGGAATGCAGTACTCGCCAATGGTGAACGTGATTTCAAAGTACAACATGTTCCTGGATCAACATCCTTGTTGATCCTGGAACAACATTCCTATCAACCAATCAGAACTGGAACCAATCCAGGAACGTCTTACTTGGCAAAATCATGGCGACCACTCGCCAACAGTCAAGATTGTTATCAGCCATTTTTTTGTAAATGCACGTAGACACATTATGATGCTACTGCCATATATATTACATTTAGTACATAAGAGTACACAGTTCATTTGAAGGCTGTCTGGTGGCTGCAGCCTTTTTTCACAGCAATGATAAGCAGGGAAATAAGCACTGGTCATGTTATTTTTGCACTTGTGCCAAGTTGTGGGTATGGTCTCACAGAACCCCTTCAGTTTGTGCTACAAGAACCGCATTCTAGACTGAATACTGAAAATGATATTTTGTTCAAAAGGAAATTTATTCCTGCAATCAACCTAAGAGTTCTTTGTAGTGGTTTCATCAAATCAGTAGGACTTCCTCCCATTTCCTGTGGTTTCACCTTAAAGTGGCAAGTGGGGTAAGTATCGCCTGTTAGTACAGAGCAGCTGGTGAGGTGAGTACAAGACTTTATATTGGATATGTGAAACTCAAGTGCGATTCAAACCATGTGAACATTCACTTAAGTGACTGCATAATAGATACATTTAAATATTAAAAGTTTTGATTTAATTTTGATGTTTATTATTTTCCTCATAAAATGGATAAAAACGATAAAAGCATCTGCAAAGTGAAATAAATTAGACTGATAATATGTGATATATTTACAGGACAAACAGAGTGCTTTGGACAGCAGCAACTCAAGCAAAATGAACCAGACCTTTTCAGACGATTACATCAATGAATCCTCAAGTGGATATGATTATCTGTGCTGTTTTAATGAAAGTGAGACAGACCCTGTGTCTCCAGAGGTAAAAGAGTCCATGAGGATACTTTCTCTGGTCATCTACTGCCTGACGTTTCTCCTCGGAGTTCCTGGAAACATGCTTGTTGTGTACATCGCTGGAATGAAGATGAAGAGGACGGTTAATACAATATGGTTTCTCAATCTAGCGACTGCAGACCTCCTGTGCTGCCTTTCCATACCCTTCAGTGTGGCGGAGATCCTCCTTGAGCATCACTGGCCGTATGGATCCGTCATGTGCAAGATTCTCCCCTTCGTTATGCTCATCACCATGTTTGCCAGCGTTTTCACCTTGAACTTGATTAGTCTGGATCGGTTTGCTCAGGTGATCACACCGGTTTGGGCTCAAAATCATCGTAATTTATTGATTGCGCGACTGTCCTGTGTAGCGCCTTGGGTCTTGGCTTTGTCGCTCAGCTTGCCCTTTATGTTATTACGGCAAATTTTCACTAATGAGGAGTTTAACATCACACTTTGCACTTTTCATGCTGATGAAGAAGGTGATTCAAACCTTGCAACATCTGGAAGGTTAAGTGTTATCAGATTTGTGTTTGGCTTTTTGGTTCCTCTCATATGCATCACAACATGCTACGGATTCATCGCACACAAGTTAGGCAGGAGTCATTTTCACTCTGGACGAGCGTTTCACATCATGTTGGCTGTAATCGGGGCCTTTTTTCTGTGCTGGTTGCCGTATCACATAGTAGATTTGATAGTCATGTACGGAAAGAAATCAAGTTCCTCTGTGGCTTTGGCAGTGAATCCGTTGGCCATCTCTTTGGCGTATTTCAACAGCTGTCTGAACCCCATTCTGTATGTTTTCATGGGGCAGGATTTTAAGAGCAATGTTAAACTTTCTCTAAGACGTGTTTTTGAAAAAGCTTTCTCTGAGGAGGGAACACAAGCATCACGATCCACACAGCCACAACACACACACTAAGTGTAGTGAAGATATAAACTCATTTATACTGAGTTCAGGTCATTTTTCTATGCCAAACCTATACACTTTAAAACAAGACTTGTTCCCCTTGCTTTAATATATATATATATATTTTTTTTGCATTATCCTCAGAGTAATTTTCTAGACCAAATACTCCCATTAGATATGCAAAACAGCCTACTTTAGCACTTTTAGGAAGTGTCTGTTCTGGTTTCTTCTTTGTCAGGAAGTTATGAAATTCATTAAGTGCATTTAAAATGATCTGCTCAAAAACTTCTGCAATAAAACATAGATATGATATGGTTTTATGTTACAATAAGTCATTCCTTAACATTTTTGTTTGAATTAACAGTTTTTTTTGTGAAATAGTTCATGACAAAGTGATTTCTTGTGTACCAAAAGCTCAAAAGCAGATTGCAGTTTGTAATACTGATGGTATTTTTAGGCAGATGCTGTAGGTTTTGAGGAAATCAATTTTTCAATTTTCATTTTATATTTTTGCTATAATATTATTTTCACTTTACTGTTGTTTCATGATCATTAAAAATTCAAAATGACACTTAATTTGGACAAAAGGTTTATTCAGTATCATATCTGTACTTTATGGAATACATGATTTTGATTAGTCTGTGGTGTCATTCTTTAGCCAAATATTTAACAAGACCAAACTGTAGGCTATAATTGATCATTGTCTCAGTCAAAAGTTTACTTTTCCTACACAGCCTTTCAAATGTCTATCATATCACTCCACACTCTCTCTTCTCACATAATAAAACTAGGCTATTTAAACCCAAAACATATTCTATGCCATTTCATTTTGTTAATTTATTTGTAAGTAGCTTTGTAATTGTCCTGGTTACTCTTTTGGTGAGAATGATTGATTGACTTTACAAGGTCTCTCATTTCTTAAAATAAAACGCTTTCTTTCACTTTCACTGAGTCCTATGTTGACTAACTTTTTTAAAATGAAATTGGACATCCCTACCACTCGAGAAAATTTAGACTTAGACCTTTGAATTTTACCATTGTGTCACTGCATTTAAGATTCGACACGAGATTTTAAATGAACAGGAGCAAAAATAACTATTTTTCCAGAAAAAAAACCTTATCTCAGTCATTTCTATGTTCCACTTTTTACTAAGTTAAGAGTGCCACTGCTGCACTCTCAGCAGTAATAGTTTAGTTTATTCACAGTGTGTTTTAATCAACCTGCAACTGATCACCATTTGTATTAAATTTATTTTAATCACAATTCTGCCATCTTTAGTTCACTTAAATGGTCTTGCAGTGTAAAAGCACCAACCACAGTCTTACAATTAGGCTAATATGAGCTGATAAATACATAATATTTATAAATAAATAAATAAAATGGTGTTAGATGGGGTTTAGCATGTAAGGATATGCCAACTTACCAAAATTAAAACTATGCAAAAATAGTTTGAGAGACTTGGTGACTTGATTGTCATCACTGTTTTATATTGTGACAAATGGGCCTGATCCATTGTTCTAGACTTCCGTAACAAAAGTTTGTTACCTAGCATATAAAAAATAACATTGCTTTCCATTGACCACTTTATACAAATCTCATTATGCGTTGTGATATCTACTCAATGTGACACATTCATACAGTGTGCATCTCAATAAATTAGATTATTGTGTATTAAATTCAGTGCACACAGACTGAATTAGTTTGGTTGATTGTGATGATTTTGGCTCACATTTAACAAAAACCCACCAATTCACTATCTCAACTAATTAGAATATGTCGACATGCCAATCAGCTAATCAACTCAAAACACCAAATGTTTCCTGAGCCTTCAAAATGGTCTCTCAGTTTGGTTCACTAGGCTACACAATCATGGGGAAGACTGCTGATCTGACAGTTGTCCAGAAGACAATCACTAACACCCTTCACAAGGAGGGTAAGCCACAAACATTCATCGCCAAAGAAGCTGTTCACAGAGTGCTGTATCCAAGCATGTTAACAGAAGGTTGAGTGGAAGGAAAAAGTGTGGAATAAAAAGATGCACAACCAACCGAGAGAACCACACCCTTATGAGGATTGTCAAGCAAAATCGATTCAAGAATTTGAGTGAACTTCACAAGGAATGGACTGAGGCTGGGTTCAAGGCATCAAGAGCCACCACACACAGACCTGTCAAGGAATTTGGCTACAGTTGTCGTATTCCTCTGCCCAACTCAATCCGAGCAGCTGAGTCCTTAGCCATCTTTATGAATCGGCTTAAAACACATCACTTCCATCTTTATTTGACCCTCTAACTTTATTTGAACCTCTAACTTTGACACTCACTATTCTAATTCTATAAAAAAAAAAAAAAAAAAAAATTAACTACCTTTTTAATCTTTTTGTATTCTATCTATTTTCTTTTCATTTATCATACAATTATAAAAAAAGACCTCTAACACTAGCTTGCTCTATTCTTTTTCTATTCTATTTGTTTTCTTTTTATTTATTATATTATTTAAAAGCCCTTGCTACGTATACTGTGTTTAGGCTAACTGAGACTTGTTATAGCACTTATATATCATTGCTCTTTTGTTGTTTTTGATTGCTTCCATTGTCCTCATTTGTAAGTCGCTTTGGATAAAAGCGTCTGCTAAATGACTAAATGTAAATGTAAGCCACTCCTGAGGCGTCTTACCTGGGCTAAGGAGAAGAAGAACTGGACTGTTGCCCAGTGGTCCAAAGTCCTCTTTTCAGATGAGAGCAAGTTTTGTATTTCATTTGAAACCAAGGTCCTAGAGTCTGGAGGATGGGTGGAGAAGCTCATAGCCCAAGTTGCTTGAAGTCCAGTGTTAAGTTTCCACAGTCTGGGATGATTTGGGGTGCAATGTCATCTGCTGGTGTTGGTCCATTGTGTTTTTTGAAAACCAAATACACTGCCCCGTTTACCAAGAAATTTTGGAGCCCCTACCAAGTATTGAGTACATGTACAGTAAATGAACATACTTTCCAGAAGGCTGACAATTCACTAAAAAGGTTTTTTTTTTTTTTTTTTTTTTTTTTTGGTCTTATGAAGTATTCTAATTTGTTGAGATGAGTGAATTGGTGGGTTTTTGTTAAATGTTAGCCAAAATCATCACAATTAAAAGAACCAAAGACTTAAACTACTTCAGTGTGTGTGCATTGAATTTATTTAGATTAGATTTTAGATAAGATTCAACTTTATTGTCATTGCACATGTGGTTACAAGGCAACGAAAACCTTTAAATTTTTTAATTTAATACACGAGTTTCACAATTTGAGCTGAATTACTGAAATAAATGAACTTTTCCACGACATTCTAATTTATTGAGAAGCACCTGTACATGCTGCTGAACCATCCACTCACAACCAGAGGTCAGTATCTCCAACCTGATAATGTGCATCAACTTTCATCCCTCACTCGAGCACCTCTCTAACCCAGTCACCTCATTACCCACAATGACACCACGAGGAATGTTTATTAGTTTAAAACAAAGTCTTGTGAAAAGCACCATGGTTGTCTATATTCCTGCATTTTTTTACACATTGAATTGCTATTTTTTAGATGTAATACATGCATGTATTCGGCAAACACTTTTATCCAAAGCAATTTACATTGCATTCAAGTTATACATGTTTTCTTTTTTAATTAAGGCATTCACTGGGAATTGAACCTATGAGTCTCATCACAAGACTAAAACATCTTTACGTAGAGTTGACCATGATGTTTCCCAACTCAACTGAGTGTTGCTGAAACCTCTGACATTAAGTGATTAGAAGTATTAAACATGAGAGAATAAAACATTCTGCACTACATTCTACTGTGAACTGGATAACTGTGAATCATCACAGACAGATGTGGGTTATGATCATTTATATAGTTATTTTACTGTTCGTAAAGATTATTTTTTATATACTTTCTACTAAAAGTAGCATTTAATGGTTGCACGTGTGTCATAATTCAAACTTGCCTACAATAGTAATGAATTAATCTGATATTTATAAATAACACATCTGACACATCATTTTAAATATGATTAGAACATTTACATTGACAACATGTGATATTAGCAGGATAATCTGGACTCTTCAGTAATAGAGAATGAACCAGACGGACTTTACAAGGGGAGTTGATGATCAGTGTTGTTTTAACGAAACAGTGAGGAATTCTATGAGAGTGAGTTCTCTTTCTGGGATGGTACTCAAATGGTTCACGTCATATTTAGAAGGGAGAGGTTATTAGGTGAGTATAGGAGAGCATAAATCTAAGTGGACGTCCATGACATGCGGAGTCCCACATGGCTTAATTCTTGCACCGCTCTTGTTTAGCCTGTATATGATCCCACTAAGTCAAATAATGAGAAAGAACCAAATTGCCTATCACAGCTATGCTAATGATACGCAGATTTAATTAGCCTTATCGCCAAATGACTACAGCCCCATTGACTCCCTCTGCCAATGCACTGATGAAACTAACAGTTGGATTTGCCAGAACTTTCTTCAGTGAAACAAGGAAAAAACTGTCATTGCATTTGGAAACAAAGATGAAGTTTTCAAGGTGAATGCATACCTTGACTCTAGGGGTCAAAAAAACAAAAATCAAGTCACAACTAAAAAAACAGCTAAAAAACATCAAGCAAGTTAAGCAGGAGTCATTTTCACTCTGGACAAGTGTTTCACATCATGTTGGCTGTAATCGTGGCCTTTTTTCTGTGCTGGTTGCCATATCACATAGTAGATTTGATAATAATGTACGGAGAGAAATCAAGTCCCTTGGTGGCTGTGGCAGTGGATCCGTTGGCCATGTCTTTGGCGTATTTCAACAGCTGTCTGAACCCCGTTCTGTATGTTTTCATGGGGCAGGATTTTAAGAGCAATGTTAAACTTTCTCTAAGACGTGTTTTTGAAAAAGTTTTTTTGAAAAGCGTCACGATCCACACAGTCACAGCACACACACTCAGTGTAGTGAAGATATCAACTCATTTATACTTGTCTGATTGAAAAAGTTTTCTGATTGATTTTTATTACTATTCTAATAATGTTGTTCTAATTATTTCTTAATTTTTCTATGCCAGATCTATGCGTTTTCAATCAAGACTCTTTCCACTTGTTTTGATATTTTCTTATCTAGTGCAATGACGTGTGATTACAAGTCCAAATACCTTTTGGGTCCACTGTTGTTTGATAACATACTTATTCAGTGTCTTTTCTGATAAGATATTTTAAAAATATATATTTCAGAATAATATTATTCTCAGAATAATTGCTTAGATCGAATGCTCTTGTCAAGTATCTTAACAAAAAGTGGTTCTTTTAAAACTGAAACTTAATAACCCATTCATACACTCTAGGTGAGGTATCCACTTAAAAGATTTCTGAAAATTTGGAATAGGAATAGAAGTTACCATCCTTTTTTTTTTAACAAATCTAAAACAAAAAGTTACACCTTTTTGTCAAACCAGTTTTTAATAAAGACTTTTTTTTTAAATTTTCACCCAGCACATTCTGATTATTCCATAGAATACATCTATGAGGGGAACAATTGTGACAAAAGGCAAGCTTACAAGCGTCCAGAGCTTGCTTATGAAAGTTAGCGAGCTTAACTGGAGTTTACTGGAACTAAAATCACAAGCTAACAAAAAATTTAAACCTCCACATTCATTGAAGATCAGTTTAGGTTACACCCATACATATTCATTACTTTTAACATATTCAGTTTTATTTTTCCACAAAAAATATAAATAACATAGAGTTGATAGATGAGCGTGTTTTTCGGTCAACATATAAAGACAAAGCTGGGTAAACAATCCTAGAAATACCTTCCACTTTAAATATCAAAACACATAAATGGTTAAGTTTCTTTGTAGCCAACAATTAAAAATATTATTTGATTTTTGTATCAGCTGCGAAAAATTATCTACAATTCTATCAGTCAAATATTTACTAATTAAAATACCTAAATATCTTACATTTTGACCTCAATACCTTCTATCTCATCTTTGTCCAGACTGTGACCGGGCATAATTTCACTCTTATTTCGATTGAGTGAGAGACCAGAACCATTAGAAAATATATTCAAAGCATCTAAAATAACAGGAACCTGCTTCTCTTCTTTTAAAAACAGACAGGTGTCATCCACCAGTTTACTAATTGTTCCGCTACTAGAATACCCTGAACATCTAAGCAATGAGTAATAAAAATAATAAGAAACTGAGCTACCAATAAAAATAAAAAAGGTGAAATGGGACACCCTTGTCTGATACCCCTACTGATCACAAACCGAGGAGAAACACCATTTACCAAAGAGACATTGCTATTAATATATATTTTTTAAAATCTGTACTATTTTAATGAAAGAATGACCAAAACCAAACCTACGCAGAGATTCAAACATAAACTCGTGTTCGACCGTATCAAAGGCCTTATAAAAGTCTAAAAATAAAATAATTGCTTTATTTTATCATTTATTAATTCCTTATAGTCTAGAATATCTAACACTAACTGTATATTATTATTTTCTACGTGCCTGCCTTTCATGAAGCCAGACTGGGAAACAGAAACAATTTCTTCTAAGCATGGCTTCAGTCTGTTTGCATAAAGGGAAGCTAACAATTTATAACCTGAATTAAGTAAAGTAATCGGGCGCCAATTATCTAAATACAGGGAATCTTTGTTAGGTTTTGGAATTAAAGTAATTAGCACCTGCTTCATGGACTCAGTCAATTCACCTTTCCGTACACAGTCTCTGAACACTTCTAAATGAAACTCTTTTATGTCTTGCCAAAAGGTCCTGTAGAATTCAAAAGGCAGTCCATCTCTTCAGACAAAGAGGATCTCTAACATCCAACTCTTCAGATGACAAATCCATCTCACAAGAAGACATACTGTATTATCATCACTTATAATGGGTGTGAATGCCTGAGCCTTCTCAAAAAAGCTATCAGAAATTTGAGGCTTAAATGTGGAGCAACGGTCGGCTCCGTCTACTTTAGGCTTAAAAAACGCTCTTTTTTACAGTCTATGGTAAAAACCCAGATCAGATGAAAAGGGATCTTTGGCCTTCATTTACTGAGCCAGTTTCTCTGTCAATGAAGAATAAATGAATTTAAAAAGGTCTGATAATGAATGACATAAATAATTTTAAAAAGGTCTTATATTAAAGTTCCAGTTCTAAAATTATAGATGTTTCAGATGTATGTTTTGATCACACCTTCTGTTCCCAGTTTCTATAAGTATTAATCTTTGAGGCTTATGTTGCTATGTGCTTTATTTAGATGGTGAAAAGAAAGAGGCTGCATCTTACAATAAACTTGTGAGAAGGAACCTCTACCTAGCCATACTAATTTTATTATATCTGGATACAAGTGTGACTTTTGTGGTTGAGACAATGCATACTTATTATTTTGTTTTTGAGTTTTTTTGGATTTTTTTTGTTGGTTAATTTTAATTTTGGTTTTTGGGTGTTTTGGTTATTTTTATTGGTTTTTTTTAATTTGAGCTTTTGAATGTTTTTGATAAGTGTGATAAAGGTCATGTACTCTGTTTGTGTATGAATGTATGAGACTACCAAATAAGGAGGAATGCAAGGAAGTTAATGCAAATTTTATGCAGGGCTATAAAATGCCAAAGAGAGCTTTGTACGTGGCCGCACGATGGTGAAGACTTACTCGCTGTTACTTTCATTTTTATTACTTATGAGTTATTGTCTACTAATAAAGCGAAGCTATTACAAATGGTCTTGCATTATAACTTTATTAAAAGAAACATCTCTGAGTAATTTATTTCATGGGTAACATATCATTCTGAAACTGAACTATTCCTACGAGCTTCAAGAGGCCTGAACTCAGCTGAGCAGACTCGGGTCCCGGGGAGGATTCCAAGTCTTTTCGTCACATATCCGAATCTCAGAGGTAAGGGCAAATGAGTTGCAGTTGTTGATAAGAATAAGGGATGTGCATTAGATGTTATATGGATTTCCCTCGAGTTATCAAACCTAACAATCTGTACAGCGCATACACAAAGTGTGTAACTTTTAACTTTAATGTGCTATTTATATTATATTGATTCTTTTTAGAGTTCTCTCATTTTTGAGAATTTTTTTTACACGCTGTAATTCTATTAAAAAAAACACACAGAACAGTTAAATTCTTAATAATATAATGTAATGTTATATAATATAATTAATATATAGCTAATATGAAAAAAATGAAGCAGAATTCCCTTTTTGAGATCAACTATTTATTAGTCTTGTAATATAATTAATAAAAAAACAAATATTTTAATAAATATATTTTTAAAGTGTTGTAGAGTTTGCACATTGCTATACCTGTAAATATATAAAATTTTTGTTACTGTTCTGTGCCCATTATTTGCTATTTCCAGCACTTAATCAAGCCACTCTTCTTTAAAACATGATGACGTTTTATTTCACGTCATTGTGTTTGCGTTAGCTCTTGTATTGAGCTATTTCGTCTGCAACCATTAATGAATTCGATCTCTACATCGACTGATTTGGCGCACATCTTGTCTTTCTAAGAAACCTGAAAACCGCATTTGCCGGTTCTAAACCCTATAGCAACACCAACTCTATAGTGGTTTGCCCAGGCATTGCAATTATTTCGCATTTACTAGAATTCAGTCAAATGGCTTTCCCAATTCATTTTTGCACCTGTCACATTATTTCTTCTGTCGTGACTGTGCTGCTTAGAGGGAACATTGTTTGTAAGTCCCTTTGGATAAAAGAATCTGCTAACTGAATGAATAAATGTTTGACGGTGATAATATATGATATTTACAGGATAAGCAGAGAACTATGGACAGCAGCAACTCAAGCAAAATGAACCAGATATATACTACTGATGACTATCATGATAATGTTTCTGATTATTTCTACAAAGATGTTTGTCAGGATTGTTTTAATGTAAAGCTGAGGAATTCTATGACAGAGATTTCTCTGGTCTTCTACTACCTGACCTTGATCCTTGGTGTTCCTGTAAATGCATTTGTCGTGTATGTTGCTGGATTGAAGATGAAGAGGACTGTTAATACAGTAGGGTTTCTCAATCTAGCGATTGCTGACCTCTTGTGCTGCCTTTCCACTCTTTACTATGTGACCAAGAGCACTTTTAATGATCACTGGCCATATGGATCCACAATGTGCAAGATTCTCCCCTTCATTATGGTCATCACCATGTTTGCCAGCGTTTTCACCTTGAACTTGATTAGTCTGGATCGGTTTGTTCAGGTGATGACACCGGTTTGGGCTCAGAATCATCGCAGCTTGTTCATCGCACGACTGTCCTGTGCAGCGGCTTGGATTCTGGCTTCAATTCTCAGTCTGCCTTTTATGATGTTAAGAGAGACTTACACAGAAAATAACAAAACATACTGCCTGCCTTATCAACGTGATGACGACAGTTATAAATTGTATGGAAGGTTAAGTATCATCAGATTTGTGTTTGGCTTTTTGGTTCCTCTCATATGCATCACAACATGCTACGGATTCATCGCACGCAAGTTAGGCAGGAGTCATTTTCACTCTGGACGAGCGTTTCGCATCATGTTTGCTGTAATTATGGCCTTTTTTCTGTGCTGGCTGCCATATCACATAGCAGATTTGATAATAATGTACAGAGATTTTCCCAGTTCCCTTGTGGCTGTGGCAGTTTATCCGTTGGCCATCTCTTTTGCATTTTTCAACAGCTGTCTGAACCCCATTCTGTATGTTTTCATGGGACAGGATTTTAAGAGCAATGTTAAACTTTCTCTAAGACGTGTTTTTGAAAGAGTTTTCTCTGAGGAGGGAACACAAGCGTCACGATAAACACAGTCACAACACACACACTCAGTGTAGTGAAGATATCAACTCATTTATAGTTTTCTGATTGAAAAAGTTTTCTGATTGATTTTTATTACTATTCTAATAATGTTGTTCTAATTATTTCTTTTCGAAATTCATCAACTCTAAGTCAGCAAGTCATTTAACTCTTATTCATCCTTCCTGTGTTTTTTTTTTCTCTGTCTCCATTGTTGATGTATTTTCAGTGATTTGTGATTTGTGAACTATCGTCAAAGCTTAACATCACAATGATGGAATACTGATGCTTGATTAACTTTTTTGGTTGCTATAAGCCTAGAAAAAGCTTGTAATATTTCACTAATATTGGCATGTGGTTTCTATGCTGAATTCATGAAAAATACAAAATGGAATTTAAAGGTTGCAATTGTGCAAATAACAAAAACTCTCCCTTATCACAGTGATTTAGTCATTTTAGTGTTGGAGTTATGGAGTTGATAACTCAAAAGCAAAGTGCATGATGTATAAACATTGTTTTAAATATAAAATGCAAAAAGTAAAATTGTATCATTATTGTAATGTTCACTGAACCTGCAATTCACTTGTAATTTGAATTTTTTATTTTAAATGAGGATACACACATTTGGAAGCAATTAATAAGAAAACTGACAGCTGCAACAAAACAACTTCCTCCTTTTCATCATGACAGGAAAGTAACCAGGAGACACTTGTTAAATTAAATGACAGATAACAGATTTTAAAATTCCAAATACTGTGCTGTAAATGTATATGAACATTACATCAGTAGTGACACAATAGCAAACTATTAGGCTATTCTTAAAGAGGAAAATGTCGTAAAACAGAGTTGAACAGAAAGTGAGCAACCAATTATGAATTTTGTTTTTCTCAGAAAAAGCATAAAGCATTAAAAGCACACACAGTAAATGTATGATATTTAACTTTTATTAAAAACAAGACTCTATTCTATGTAACCCAATGAGCCTTATACTGTATGAAAGATGGATGCGTGAATGCAGGATCAGATTGAGTTTAATGGTGTATGTCTGCAAAAGCGTCTTTCTGTCCCAAAGGCTGCATCAAAAAACTATCTAACTCATTAAAGTTAAAGAACGTCTCGGTTACGTATGGTAACCCTCGTTCCCTTTCAGTCGGTCACTCTCAACGTCACATCAGTGACCGACTAATTGGGATATCGCTTCGATAGACCAATCTACTTCGAGTGTAAACTAAATGAGCTAATGCACATTGGCATGCAATTATTGCATCCAGCTGCCACTGATCACAGCATGAATATAAGAAGGCAGCAGGTGCAATGCATACCAGCTTTTCGCTTCGAAGCCGAGCCACAGTATTGTTCTGCTTACATCAACTGTGTCTACGGTGAACTGCGATTTCAGCACGCTCTGGGAAGCTTCCTGTGTTGGCGAGACGGCGTTTCAGCGGCGGTCGTTCCAGTGTTGAGTGGATTGCACACTTCTGGCTGCACTACCCCCTGTCGTGTTGCAAGCGGCCATCTCCCCTGTGCACCACAGCACTAAAAGAGCATTTCCTAAGAGCGAATTTCCTCTAAAAGAGCTCCACTAATGCGTCTTTATAAAGATGACGGATCGTCCTTATAAGGATGCCATTTCACCCGTGCGTTTCTGGATGTGGTCGTTACCTGGCACCGGGTGATGGTCATGATCGCTGCCTCTCGTGTCTGGGCGTCAAGCATGCTGAGGTGGCTTTCGTGGATGCATCATGTTCTCACTGCGAGAAGATGACCATCTCGGAGCTGCGAACCAGGCTCTGCTACCTTCAGGGGAGCAACCCACGGAACACGCTGGACCCTCTTCAAGGAGCATACCAGCGGTATCCAGTGGGCCTCCCCCCGACCGAATGTCGATCTCAGAATCGGAGGGAGAGCTGTTGGATGAAGATTCGGCCGCGCTGCCACCCTCCGAAACGGTGGCAAAACCTGAATCGGATCCCGAAATGGCAGCTGTGCTTTCCTGGGCCGCCGAGAGGGTAGGGCTCGAGTGGAATCCTCCACCGTGTCCCGAGCCCTCGAGGCTGGATGATTGGATTCGCGGGGTGGCGCGCGCGTCCGCCCCCACTCCCTCGCCGCAGCCGGGGAAGCCTCCAGCAAAGCAGTGTCATGGAGCCGGGCGTGGGAGGGCCGCCCCGCCAGTCATGGCCCCCGCCAAACCTGGTGGCAGACGTAAGAGCAAGTGGCCCTGAGACAGGCGACCCAAAGATGGAGGGATCTGCTCTTCGGGAGATGGTGAACGCACAACTCCCTCCCCCGGAGGAGGGCCGGGTGGAGAATCTTTTGTTTAGTTTTTTCCCGCTGTTGGCCTCACGGCCGACGGTACCCAAATACTCAACAAAAAAGCAATTTCCTTTATCTCTGGGTCCCAGGAGGGCACCGAGAGTTGCGGACGGCCAAGCACCAGACCCCACTCATCCTCCTCCTCCTCCAGCGGGTGGTTCGAGAGCGTCAGCAAAGGCCCTACTCACACACCCTCTGCCAACCCGTGGAACCAGGTGAGCCCTCCACACCACACTCGCACCACACTCCGGCCTGCTCACAAGCCACATGAGTTGGGTCCCTGTGTTCCACCTCGCTGCCCCACTGCGGGTACGGCTGTGGTTCCGCTGGTCCCGCTTGTACGGTTTCTAAGCGCCTAGTCAGCGCTACCCAGCCCATCTCCCTGGCTTCGGGATTCTGCGGTATCCGCTTCACTACAGTGAAAGCATCCGATGCCCCTGTTCTGCGGGAAGAGATCGCATTTCTACTGGCGAAGGACGCGATAGAGCCGGTCCCTCCAGCCGATATGAGGATGGGGTTTTACAGCCCTTACTTCATTGTACCCAAGAAAGGCGATGGGTTGTGACCGATCTTGGATCTGCGAGTTTTGAACCGGGCCCTTCATCGGCTACCGTTCAAGATGTTGACGCAGAAATGCATCTTCGGGTGTGTCTGTCCCCAGATAGGTTTGCAGCGATCGACCTGAAGGACACGTACTTTCATGTATCGATCCTTCCGCGCCACAGACCTTTTCTGTGGTTTGCGTTCGAAGGACGGGCATATCAGTACAAGGTCCTGCCCTTTGGGCTGTCCCTGTCTCCCCGTGTCTTCACGAAAGTCACGGAGCAGGGTGTTCACATTCTCAACTATCTAGATGATTGGCTGATACTAGCACAATCTCAGGATCAGTTGTGCGAGCACAGGGACCTGGTGTCCTGGAACCTCAGCCTGTTGGGCCTTCGGGTCAACTGGAAAAAAAGCAAACTCTCGCCGACGCATCACTTTTCTCGGTATGGAGTTGGATTCGGTCGAATAGACAGCACGCTCACAGAGGAACATGTGCGGTCGGTGCTAGCCTGCTTGAATACGTTCAAGAGCAGGACAGCGGTCTCACTGAAACTTTTTCAGAGGCTCCTGGGGCATATGGCAGCCGCAGCGGCACTTACACCGCTCGGCCTGTTACATATGAGACCGCTCCAGCACTGGCTTTATGGCCGACGCAAATATGCGTTTTCCCCAGTGAGCCTTCTCGCACACACACTGTGCAAAGTCCAGGAGGACAAGGAGAAAGTCTTGCTAGTGGCACCGTATTGGCCCACTCAGACCTGGTACCCCGAACTAGTGCTCCTCGTGACAGCCCCTCCTTGGCCGATTCCTCTGAGGAAGGATCTACTGACTCAGAGACAGGGTACCATGTGGCACCCACGTCCAGACCTTTGGAAGCTCCATGTCTGGTCCCTGGAAGGGACACAGAGTTTCTAGGTGACCTACCTCAGGAGGTAGCAAACACCATCACTTTGGCGAGAGCACCGTCTAGGAGACAAGCTTACGCCTTGAAGTGGAACCTGTTCGTCGAGTGGTGTTCTTCTCACCGAGAAGACCCCCGAAGATGCCCAATTGCGGTCGTGTTTTCTTTTCTGCAGCAAGTGCTGGAGCGAAGGCTGTCTCAGTCCACCCTCAAAGTCCAGGTTGCCGCTATTACTGCGTACAATGACCCCGTGAATGGGAAGTCTTTAGGTAAGCATGACCTAATCATCAGGTTCCTTAGAGGGGCCAGGAGGTTAAATCCTTCCCGGCCCCCCTCCATACCCTCTTGGGACTTGACTCTGGTGCTAAAATCACTACAGCAGGGCCCATTCGAGGCTTTGCATTCAGTTGAGCCAAAGTTTCTTTCATTGAAAACTCTGCTCCTGCTTGCACTGGCCTCCATCAAGAGGGTAGGGGACCGGCACGCATTTTCGGTCGACGATTCGTGCCGGAGAATTTTGGCCGGCTGACTCCCAGGTAATCCTGAGGCCCCGGCCCGGCTATGTGCCCAAGGTTCCCACTAGAAGGCTGCATTGGGTTTGGGCTCCCGCGGGACCCAACGCAAATCTCCCGGGAGCGGGCGGTTTTACCTTTGCTGCGGGCAGGTGTGGGCGGTCAGAACATTTCGGGGGAGACCCGCGGGGAGTGCGTGTGGCATGGGCTAGGGGGGTGAATTGGGGAAGTTGAGAAGAAAATTAAAGCTGCTGTTTACATGACAAAAGCAAAGCAAGGCAAGTCAGACATCTGGAAACAATTCTCATTTGTCACTGAAAAAAATGGGAAAGAGCGATTTCCTATCCTCTCAAAATTCACACGTTTTATTTTGAGCATTCCGCATCTAGTGCACCGTCAGAGAGGTGTATGGGTGGATCTTTGAAGAAAGACGCACACGTCTGGGACTGCAGTCGGGGGGCTGTAGTCTTGTTCCTTCATAGTAATATGGAGTAAGCAAAGCAATAAGGCCCAGTGATCAAATTCATTTGTTTGTTAAGTAGTCTACGACTAGACTCTATGTTTTTTATATGTATATATATATATTTTGTTTGTTAAGTAGTCTACGACTAGACTCTGTGTTGAACGGTGGTGTGTAGTTGAAAGGGAGTCAACAACTTTTTTTGTATTATTTATTTTCTTTTTTGCAATAGCCTGTTAAGCAAGCTATTGTGAATGTGAAATGTGAGATTTTTTTAAAAGCATTCTATTTTGTTTTCTTTATTTCGTTTTGTATTTATTTTGTTAAAATTATATCTAACATATTTTCAAAGTTCTCTGTGTTTATTTATTTAATGGTAAAGTTTTTTAGTTAATCATTTGGTGCATGTATGCAGTAGGCCTAGCCTGCGTTTAAAAATTAAGTTGCCGCTAGTTGTGGTTTTGTTTTAACGGTTTATGTTTTATAACGCTAAAAAAAATCCCCAATGTTTTTGTCATGTGTGGTGCTTTGGTTTAGCTTCGGTTACTTCATATTATTTAAATGCAATCATGTTTAAAATCTGTTATTCTGGGTGTTAACTTGAACGAATATTTAGTCTGAGTACCTATTTGTGTACATTTTTCACAAACTCTGAGATAAAGTCTGCGGGCAGGAGTGGACACAAACATTGCGGGTGTGGGCGGGAGTGGAACACATAGGTTGCGGGAGCGGGCGGGCCTGGTCATACATTCAGCGGGAGCGGGCGGGTTCGGGTTTAAGAAAACAGTCCCGCGCAGGGCTCTAGTTCCCACTACACCCTTTAAAGACCAAGTGGTGAACCTGCAAGCGCTGCCCCTGGAGGAGGCAGACCCAGCCCTGGTTTTGCTCTGTCCCGCCCGAGCATTGGTGCTACCATAGCATGTGCTATGGTCAGTCATCTTGTGCAACTGTACAAAATTTAAGGAATGTCATCCAGTTAACAATATATAGCAGTTCCTTGATTTATGTTAATAAAGCAAGTTCTTCATTGCTGGAAAAGAGCAAGCAATGTCTTCTTTGCAGAAGAGAGCAGTAACCGATTCTGACTGATCTGAGCATATCATACTTCTATAATCCTTATAAATACATCAGCATGATGTAGATATTTTTATGTTTGTGGTTTATTTAGAATATATTTCAAATAATGCATCTCATAATTTTGGACTGCAGTTATATCTGATCAAATGCGCATTATTATTCTTTAGCTTGGGTTAAACTAATTAATTTTACTTGGCTGGAACAGCAGCTACGCTAATTATGTCTCTATTTGTTTCTCTGTTTTGCCACGGGATTTATATCCCATGGTAACTAGGATTTACACAAGCTCCAGTCTGGATCCAGAACACCTGAGAAGAGATGATGCCAACCCCTCAGAGGACCTCAGATGATGCTAACCCTGAGACAACATACAGAAACTACCACATTTTGCTATAAGTTTGATTGCATTATTGCTGTTAATAGTGTTAATCGTCTGTTTGTTTACGTCTTTAATTGATTTTTCTAAACATTTCTGCCATATGCACATAAACTGACAGTCACCACTGATAAGCTACTACTAAATATTATACAAACTTAATTTTCTGTAGAATTGCTTTGCAATGATTTATATTGTAAAAAAGACTATACAAATAAACTTGAATTGAATTGAATTGAATATTTAATTATCCCCCAAAATAACTTGAGATTCACTTGCGAGTGCAGTTAAACAGTTTATTAGGAACAATCAAAGCTGACTTTCAAAGCTGAATTTTTAGCATCATTACTCCAGTCACACTATCCTTCAGAGATCATTCTAATATTCTGATTTGCTACTCAAAAAAACCATTTATTATTATTATTATTATTATTATTATTATTATTAATTTTGAAGAGTTTTTTTTTATTAATTGAAAGAACAGCATCGTTTCTAACATGATTATTGTATTTATCATCACTTGTGTGCTAAATAAAGTTTTTTATATATATATATATATATATATATATATATATACACTGACTCCCAGCTTTTAAATGGTATAGTGTATATTGTTACACTTGGAGTAAGACTGGAGTAATGATGCTGAACATTTAGCTTTGATCACAGGAATAAATTAAATTTTAAAATATATTCAAATAGAAAGCAGTTTTTAATTTTAAATAGTAGAATTATTTCACAATATTACTGCTTCAGCAAATGCAACTTTCTGTATTTTGGATCAAATAAATGCAGGCATGTTGAAATATATAAATGAACGTCACATACCTGGCATTTCCAAAATGTATATTGTTTATGTGCTCTGAAGGACATACTTTTTTAAAGAGACTTTGAAGATATGGGAGTGTGTGCCTCGCTTGGTCTTAGCTGTGTTCCAGGTTCCTGAGGGGGCTGCTTATTTGCATTCGCTCACTTTGCAACTTTTTATTATTTTTTTGTTTTTCTGAAAAAAGTATGTTTTTTGTTTAAGTAAACTGCATTAATAACATTATTGTGATGGTCACTGATACTATTAGTAATTTATATGAAAAAACAGAACACAATTACCACAGAGCACATTTATTTTCAGTGATATTTACAGCTTACTTGATACACTTTTTATTTTTTTATTTTTTTTTTACCTCAGACGATTGCAAACACCAATGACGGGGTATAACACATTAAAAATATGTACACCAGAGCTGTCTATGTTATAGAATAATAAAAAAAAAAAAAAAAACATCCTGGCATCGTGAAACATTGAGATGATGTAAATGAAACTTCATAATGTTTCACCTGATTATACATTTAGTCAGGAATTATAGTCTGGAAAAAGTCTAACTAGTAAAATGTGTACAAGTTATATGAAAACTAATACAAGTAGATTAATAATAAAAAAGACTTACTCATGTTTCTCTCTGCTGGGTCAGCCGCTTCGTTCTTCTGAAGTAATCCAAATCTTATTTCTCTCAGCGGTCTTCTTGAGGTGAATTATGTCTTATTCCTCTCAGTGCAAAGCGAACAGTAACATTTAAAAACGTGAAGTACAGTCTCGCTGCTTTGTTTGCTCTGATGGGGGCGGTTACCCAAGCGAGATTCACGTGGACGCTTATAATAACAATAGTGTGCTCGGCGCGTGGGCGTGGTCGCATTAGATATAATGAAGGGAAGACGTGAAAGACGGACATCGCGTTGTTTTCATGTGGATTGCTTTATCACAGAATATTTGTTTTTGATAGCACTTGCTCAGTTTAAAAGTAGACATGTCAAGCTTTGTGTTGTTTAGATATCTCTCTCATTTTTTTGTGTTTTGTATTTTATGGTTTAATTTTTATTTTGATTTTGTGTTTGTAGATGAAGATGACGAAGGATGCAGGCAGCGCACTCTGTTTGTTTTCTTTATTTTATAAATGCACAAAGTTTTGTTGTTATCATGTGTATATACAAATAAAAGTAGACCCTTTACAGATTCATTTGATGTATTGCTTTTTATCAGTAATTTAAGTTATTTTCGGTCTTATCATGAGAATTTGCCTCAAAACGCGTATCCACGTTAGCCGACTCCGGAGGGTTTTAATAGATATTTCTTAGGGCTAAATTTAAGTGTAAATTCCAAACTTGTCAAATCATAAATGCTGTCATACCCAGAGAGTGCGGTTACATGATGTTAGTGTTATTGGCCATGGATCCAAGATTATGTGGAGCTCTCCAATATTTTAGAGCAGCTCATGAGCAATAGAACAACTAGTAAAGACAAAACTAAAGTAAACAGATGAATTATATCTCAGAAATTAAAACTGGTTCTTTCAATAATGGCATGCCTAGGCCTAATAGATTATTTTGACAAATTATTAACAATTGGAGGTTTTTGAACATGATGTGAAATTCAACCCCATTGTGATGGACATCTTCCAAATGTTTAAGTCCAACATTTAGACACTGTCGTAAGGGGAATACCACAGTGCCTACGTTGAGGAGCTTCTGTCTTTATCAAAATTATTTAAATTGAGTATACTTGGTGGTATTCCACCCTAACAACATACGTTCGCCATCCAGTTCACTGTCTGTGGAGGCAGTGACAAAAAGAAACGATGCTCTGGCCAGAGTTGGGTGTGTGAGAGTGTGTGAAAGTGTGTGAGTGATGGTGCATCAAGGCGGACAAACTGATTTGAACAGCTGTTTCCAAATTTTTAAGTGGGCACACAAAGTTAGATTATGCCCGATAAAAATGGCTATGGATTAATTTGACTAATTATCCTGGCTTGGAATATTTTTGTGGCAGAAAGAAAAAGTGCCACACCTGTGCAGAGTGAAAAATGGGAAAGCCGAGCAAGATGGCTTGCCCTGTCCACCCTACACTTATCTTTTCCCTTTCAGGGTGACATGATGGACTTCCTCAAAATGTTTCTGTGTCAAATGTATGAAACACATTGTGCTTGTTAACATGTTGAGAGTGGGCTTAGTGTTTCCCAGAAAAAAATATATTAATGGATGAAAAGCCTGAATAAAAGGTCATGTTTAAGAAATTATTCGATTATAGTGAGGCCTTTAAGCAACAAAGAAATAATTGAGTTGAACTGAAATTTAGTGTATTCCTGTCAAGATCTATGTTCCCCTGTCTTTGGTTTTGTGGACTCTTATTTTGAAATGTTCTTGTTCCCAATTGTTTCTGTGTTCCATTGTTCCTTTGCCCATCTTGTTAGTTTCTATAGTAATTGATTAGCTCCTCCCTCCTCTCGTTTCTCGTTTGGCTCTCAACGAAGGCGGATGCATTTTCTCTCCCTCTCCTCCCCCTTACCTTCCCTGCTTGCTCTCTTGTCACGTCTATTGTCTAATACTTGAGAGACTCTCTCTGCACTGTTCTCCAAACTGAAAAATCATGGATTTGATCAACTGGTCTCTCAACACAATTGACACCATCTTCTCGACGAGAAGCTTGGGTTCGGGGAACCTGACTGCCCTGCCGAAACATTCGCAGCTGGCTACACGATGGACGCGTGGGAGAGGTGGCGGGTCGTGTGTCTGGCGGCTCTTTCTGTGGAGGACATTGATGATATCTACCTATTCAGAACCATGATAACAGGTCTTCTGCTGATTGGATAAGGCTTTGCCCTGGTTTATCGAAGAATTCAGAAAACGGGAACAGCTGTCCAAAGCCTCATAAGGCTGCCCGTCATGATTGAAGCAGTGGGCAGAGCGGTCAGCACTGAGACTGAGACTATTAACCGCAATATGGATACCATCACGGAGAAGCTCATGGCTTTGCAAAGCAAAACAGATGGATTTGGAGGCCAGAATGGACAAAGAGAGTAACTGTGTAAATTGGAATGCGGCTACTCGCCCCAAGACCAAACAATCGCAATCTTATCTTCTTTCGGCTCCCCTCTACCAGCACTGGCCTCGGCCAAGGCCGCTGTTGGGAACAACAACTACCCCGGAAGAGCACTGCAGTGAGACGCTCTTGCATTCCTCCCCCCACTCCACAGACACCTGCTGATTGTTGACTCTGTCTGGGACCTGATCAAGGCTGTCTCCATGGCAACTTGCTGTGTCACTATCACAGTCTGCGGACTGAGGCACCTAGATTTGAATGCCAGCGTGGCGGCTCTCCAGGCCTACAAATACATGAACTCTTACATACATACACACACACATACGCATATATATACAGATATGCATTCACGCCCCGACCCCCCATCCCTCGCCTTCGCCGCTTTGTACCGCCAGTCTGACAAGCGGGTCTGTGACCAGCGCCGAAAATGGCTGCAGGATGGCTGCTTGCTCAAACGTTACAATACCACCTACCTTTACCAAAAAGTAGTATAACTTCAAGTTTATTTTATTTTAAGTTTATTTTATCAAGTATACTTAAGTAAAGTCCAAGTATAGTTTTAAGTATACTTTATGGAGTAAGTATACAAATATCAGTGTTCTAGTAGTATACTTGTAAGTGTACTGTTTCAAGACTCCTTGGGACTAAATTGGCCCACTTTCTAGTATATAAAAGTATACTTTAAGTATAACAGTAGCAAACTTTGAGTACACAACTAGTTTACCTCTATGTTTGTAGTTTGTACTACAATTATACTAAAACTGAAATTAGGTATACTGATAGTTTACTAATTAAATACTTTGTACACTTTGAAGTATACTCTCAGTAAACTACTAGTTTAGTAGATTTATACTGCAAGTATACTCATAAGTTTTCTTTAAGTGAACTTTACATCATACTTTAAGTATATGACTATGTCCCTATTTAGGTTTTATTTTGTATATATTTTGTTACATGAATATCTGAACATACAAAACATCCAAAGAAAGAACAGAGTATCTGCTTGTAAACAAAAACATTTTATTCTAGCTTCATGCATTCTTTTTTTAAACACTTTAATGTGGGTAAGTTTCATGAAAAATAAAGAAATAACATTTTGAACAAAAAGACTATGAAAAAGGAATATGAATTGGATTCAGAATGATAATCAAAATGTAGATGGAGTCGATCAACACCCCAAAACTTTATAAATGCATTCTTAATGCATTCGGTCGACATTTTATTCCATGACGTTACAGTTTTGATGCTGTTTCACGTCAGATGATCGTGTTAGATTACATGTGTTAGTATCTGTCGTTTCTTTTTCTTCACTTGTGTTTTTTTGGAAATTCTGTACAGAAGATGTGTACTAGCGCCCTCTACCGTATAACAATGACAACACAGATTCTAGGAGCACAAGTATAGCTCAAATATATTTAGACTTTTTGTAAGTTTAAGTCAAGTACACTTAAATGTCATTTTAAGTGTATTTCTGAGAAGTACATGAAGCCCATTTCTGAGAAGTACATAAAAAGTAAACTAAAAGCATACTTTCATGTTTTTAGTTTAAAAGAAGTATACTAATAGCACACTTGAATAAACTTATTTTTCGTAAGGGTAGACGTGGTATACAGGAGGAATACAGAAAAAAATTATAAATGATATTGACTGAAATTGGAAAGATATGGGTTCTATTCCTTTCACTCTACTGGTGTAATAGGAAAAATGGACAGCCCTCAGTCCACATGATATTTTCTTCACAGGTCACTGCAATAAGGATCGACTGGGTGATGAGTAAACATGTGTTGTCTCAAACAAAAGCATTTTAAGATCTCCTTTCACAGGTAGAGTTCTTCTGATATTAAGGATGGTTTACTCCGCTAATCTGGACCGTCCGAGTGACAGCGAGATACATGGCTTTGGTGTTTCCTTAACGTTGTTGAAAGAAGGAACATCTAAGTTCACACCAGGTGTGCCTCTAACTCTGGCAGGGGCAGAAGAGTCCCTTAGGGGGACAAACGTGGAGAATTAGCAAACTCAACTGGTGGCTTAAAAGCCCACTGTTTGCTCCAACTGATAACGTGCCTGCTGGAATCATGGAAAGATTCAGGAGCAACTCAGTGTTTAGCAGAAAAAGAAGAATGCAAAAGTGAAGTGAAGTGAAGTGAAAGTGACATTCAGCCAAGTATGGTGACCCATACTCAGAATTCGTGCTCTGCATTTAACCCATCCGAAGTGCACACACACAGAGCAGTGAACACACACACACTGTGAACACACACACCCCGGAGCAGTGGGCAGCCATTTTTTTTATGCTGCGGCGCCCGGGGAGCAGTTGGGGGTTCGATGCCTTGCTCAAGGGCACCTAAGTCATGGTATTGAAGGTGGAGAGAGAACTGTACATGCACTCCCCTCACCCACAATTCCTGCCGGCCCGAGACTCGAACTCACAACCCTTCGATTGGGAGTCCGACTCTCTAACCATTAGGCCACGACTTCCCCAAAGAGACTGATTAAATCTAGGGAGGGGCATTTCAAGCAAAAAAAATCTATTCGAAAATCGCTGGGTATTATTCGATTATTATTCAAAAATCGCACCCTTCCCCGCATGCATGCACTCATAGGCTACACACCCATAAAAGGGAAAGAGATCATTCACGCTTTCAGTCTGTATGTTAACAAACTTGTTTAATTCATTAGGGAATAGGCTATCTAAACTCAAGCCATAACATGCTGAAACATATTAAAATAATTTAACCGAATGAAAGATCTAATAATCAACAGTTCAGCGATTAACATAAACTGCTCATAAGGCTAGGACATTTTCATTTAAAAAATGAGCATTAATAGCAATTTAAAACGAAAATCAAAAGTTTAATTAATTCATACATCATACATCACCTCAAGTCATAATGACTTCATAGGTCTAAACGCGTTAAAACATATTGTGAACAGCCTGAATGACGGCACTTATGTGAACATTAATTTTTAACGTTTGTATTCATAACAATAACCTCATATGTTCATTCAAAAACTGAGCATGTCCACATGTTTGGGATGAAGACAGGAGAGCATTCTGTTCACAATTTTAGTTCAGCCGCAGTATGGAAAGCCGTTGTAACATTTAATCTATAAGCTGTACTAGTATCTTTTTTCATGATTCTAGTACTTATCTTTTAGATACTAGTATCTTTTCCTTTAAGTACTAGTACTTATTCATTAGGTACTAGTGCTTATTCTTTAGGTACTAGTACTTATTCCAATAGTGACTAGTATTTAGTTATTCTCTTCTTGTTAAGAAAAAATAGAACTAATACTTATTTTTTAGTTACTAGTAACTTTTTAGACCAGAGATATCCTGAACTTAATAGATACTAGTACTTTTTAAATTTGCATTTCTGCCCAGTACGGTAATCGTATGTTGAGTATTAATGAGCAAGCAACATATAGTAGAGAGATTAAACAGGAAACTGAAACAAGGAGATGGATGTACTTTTTTGAGAAAACCAAATAGAAAAGAAAAAATTATTTTGTCAGTTTTGTAAACTGTAATTTCGTAAACATTGTAGCTTAATGTGTTTGTTGGTCATTGAGTGACCTCTGGTGGCAGGATGGAGATAAGACACCAATTTTATTATCTGTTATTTTCCTATTTTTCCTCCAGTAAAAACAATAAATATCATACCAGGGCTGAATGTTAACTTATTTTTAAATTTTAAAACAAAATAAGGAATATTACTTTTGTAATAACACTATTTCACTATAATATACAAAACTGAGTATTTAAGAATAAATATAATAATAAATATAGCTGCAATAAAAAAAAGCACACAAAGTTCATGACTATTTTAGCTATTTTACTGAAATTAGGGTTTTGTGAGCAATCGTGAGTACCCAATTAATTTATTTTTCATTCATACTCGTCGCCAGAGGGCGCCCTCATGCAGAAACTCCACAAGTGAGACTCACTGATGAATTTCCAGGAAATTCAGCTTTCTCTGTAGATGTAGCCTAGTAGCTGAAAAACATGCAGATAGACGTTTTACTGATGAAACATGATGAAAATAAACAATGACTGCGACAATATATGGTTTTTTTTATGTTTTTTATTCAATCTTTCTTGCTTTTTTTTATAATAATGTGTTGTATGATGTAATTATCGATATAGCCTTTATCACTGTATTGAATAATATAAAATGGCATGATTTCTGCCTCATTCTGTTTAATGAAACCATTAAAAAAAGACTCGACTGATGTTGTGAAGTGAATTTGGACTTAAACATATCACTATACTGTCACACACACATATATATATATATATATATATATATATATATATATATATATATATATATATATATATATTAGGGCTGTCAAATGATTAATCACGATTAATCACATCCAAAATAAAAGTTTTGTTTACATAATATATGTATGTGTACAGGGTATATTTATTATGTATATATAAATACACACACATAAATTATATATTTAGAAAATATTTACATGTATATACATTTATATATTTATATTCTTATATTTTATATTATATATAAATATATTTAATATATAAACATAACATATTCTTCTTAAATATATACATGCATGTGTGTGTATTTATATATACATAATAAATATACACAGTATACACACATATATTATGTAAACAAAAACTTTTATTTTGGATGTGATTAATCGTGATTAATCATTTGACAGCCCTAATATATATATATATATATATATGGACAACAGGTTTGTAATCTTTCCTTGTGTTTTCATGGTAACCAATTAGCAATATCTAGGCTAACATACAAAGCCAGTACGCCTTACTTAACAATCAAATTCATTCTGCGTATTGTATTACTTTTTTACTCTTCTTATTTTAGGACTAGTCTAAATTGCTACAGTAGAGTTCAATTAAAAAAATTACTAGTAAAATAAAAAAATCAAACTAGTAACATTTTGAATAAGTACTAGTATCTAATAAATGTGTACTAGTATCTATTAAATAAGTACTAGTATCTAATGGATGAGTACTAGTTTTTAATAAATAAGCACTAGTACCTAATGAATAAGAACTAGTATATAATAAATAAGTACTAGTATCTAAAAAATAAGTACTAGTATCTAATGGACAAGTACTAGTATCTCAAAATAAGTACTAGTATCTAATGAATAAGTACTAGTGTCTATTTAATAGGTACTAGTATATGATGAATGAGTACTAGTATCTAAAAAATACATACTAGTACCCAATAAATAACTACTAGTACATAAAAATTAAGTACTAGTCACTAGTGGAATACATACTAGTCAAAACTGAATAGTTGATATCTCAATGACAGATCCCCATAGAACTCAATAGCAAAAAATTTAAATTTGTTACTAGTAACAATATAAAAGTTTCCAGTCACTATTGAATTAAGTACTAGTATCTAATAAATAAATACTAGTATCTAATAAATAAGTACTAGTATCTAATAAATAAGTACTATTTAATCAATGAGTACTAGTGTATATTTAATAGGTACTAGTATATAATGAATGAGTACTAGTATCTAAAAAATACATACTAGTACCCAATAAATAACTACTATTACATAAAAATTAAGTACTAGTCACTAATGGAATACATACTAGTCAAAACTGAATAGTTGATATCTCAATGACGGATCCCCATAGAAGTCAATAGCAAAAATGTTAAATTTGTTACTAGTAACAATATAAAAGTTCCTGGTCACTATTGAATTAAGTACTAGTATCTAATGAATAAGTACTAGTATCTAATGAATAAATAACAGTACCTAATAAATAAGTACTAGTATCTAATGTATAAGTACTAGTATCTAATGATTGAGTACTAGTATCTAATGAATAAGTACTAATAACTTTACAAAAGACACTAGTAGCTAAAGAATAAGCACTAGTACCTAAAAAATAAGCCCTAGTAGTTAATAAGTACTAGTACTTAATGGAAAAGATACTAGTATCTAAAAAATAAGTACTAGTAACGTTAAATTAGATACTAGTGCAGTTTATAGATTAAATGTTACAACGGCTTGCCATAGCCACAGAGAACTAACAGATATCACGTAGGCAAGCACACTCAGGCTGATTCCGCCTGAAATGTGGCACTGACGGCTCGGTCTCGGCATCGATGAGAAGATAATGGGCCAGAGCCATGCTGACATTTTAAACACTTCTGGATGTCAGACGGGTTTTTCTCCATGGGCCGATCTCGGCTGAAAGCTGTTGTACGTGCGGCAGGACCACACTCGTTGTAGTTGTGTGAATTTACCTTCGGCCCGAGCTTGTTTTGTCACAGACGGGTCGCTGCTAGTGCTAGATAGTGCTAGAGAAGGAAATCCGCTGCTGGAGAAAAAGATTTGCGCTCTCAGCAGTAATAGTTTAGTTGATTCACAATGTATTTTAATCAACCTGCAACTGGTCACTATTTATTTTAAATTTATTTTCATCACAATTCTGCCGTCTCTAGTTCACTTAGGCTAAATGGTCTTGCAGTGTAAAAGCACCAACCGCAGTCTCTCAATTAGGCTAATATGAGCTGATAAATACCTAATATTTTTAAAGAAATTAATAAAATGGTGTTAGATGGGGTTTAGCATGTCAGGATATGCCAACTTACCAAAATTAAAACTATGCAAAAATAGTTTGAGAGACTTGGTGACTTGATTGTCATCAGTGTTTTATATTGTGACAAATGGCCCTTATCCATTGTTCTAGACTACCGTAACAAAAGTTCATTACCTAGCATATAAAAAATAACATTGCTTTCCACTGATCCACTTTATACAAATCTCATTATGGGTTGTGATATTTACTCAATGTGTCACATACATCCATGCTGCTGAACCATCCACTCACCACCAGAGGTCAGTATCTCCAACCTGATAATGTGCATCAACTTTCATCCCTCACTCAAGCAGCTTTCTAACCCAGTCACCTCATTACCCACAATGACACCACGAGGAATGTTTATTAGTTTTGAAATTAAAAATATATTTTTTTGAAAATTTTTTTTTGAAAATCTTCCACTAACTCACATTGTTAAAAACCATTCAATTCAAACTGCCAACAATGCAGAGATAATGAATTTCGAAATTCAAAATGAAAAACTGCTTTCATAATCCACAACATAACCACAGAATGATTTGCTCATTTCAGCTGGCAATTTATTGCAACAAAGTCTTGTGAAAAGCACCATGGTTGTCTATATTCCTGCATTTATTTACACATTGAATTGTTATTTTTTACATGCATGTATTCGGCAAACACGTTTATCCAAAGCAATTTACATTGCATTCAAGCTTGTAAGTGTTTTCTTTTTTAATTCATGCATTCACTGGGAATCAAACCTGAGTCTCATCACAAGACTAAAACATCTTTACGTAGAGTTGACCATGATGTTTCCCAACTCAACTGAGTGTTGCTGAAACCTCTGACATTAAGTGATTAGAAGTATTAAACATGAGAGAATAAAACATTCTGCACTAGAACATTCTACTGTGAACTGGATACCTGTGAATGATCACAGACAGATGTGAGTTATGATTATTTATATAGTTATTTTACTGTTCGTAAAGATTCTTTTTTTATATATATACTTTCTACTAAAAGTAACATTGAATGGTTGCATATGTGTATCATAATTCAAACTTACCTACAATAGTAATGAATTAATCTGATATTTATAAATAACACATCTGACACATCATTTTAAATATGATTTAGAACATTTAAATTGAAAATATGTGATATTAACAGGATAATCTGGACTCTTCAATAATAGAGAATGAACCAGACGGACTTTACAAGGGGAGTTGATGATCAGTGTTGTTTTAACGAAACAGTGAGGAATTCTATGAGAGTGATTTCTCTGGTCTTCTACTACCTGACCTTGATCCTCGGCGTTCCTGGAAATATATTTGTTGTGTATGTTGCTGGATTGAAGATGAAGAGGACTGTTAATACAGTAGGGTTTCTGAATCTAGCGATTGCTGACCTCTTGTGCTGCCTTTCCACTCTTTACTATGTGGCACAAAGATCTCATCTTGATTACTGTCCATATGGATACACCGTGTGCAAGATTCTCTACTTTATTATGCTCATCACCATGTTTGCCAGCGTTTTCACACTGAGCTTGATAAGTCTGGATCGGTTTGTTCAGGTGATCACGCCGGTTTGGGCTCAGAATCATCGCAGCTTGTTCATCGCACGACTGTCCTGTGCAACGGCTTGGATTCTGGCTTCAATTCTTAGTCTGCCTTTTATGATGTTAAGAGAGACTTACACAGAAAATAATAAAACACACTGCATGCATTATCAATGTAATGAAGACTATTTTAAATTGTATGGAAGGTTAAGCATCATCAGATTTGTGTTTGGCTTTTTGGTTCCTCTCATATGCATCACAACATGCTACGGATTCATCGCATGCAAGTTAGGCAGGAGTCATTTTCACTCTGGACGAGCATTTCGCATCATGTTGGCTGTAATCGTGGCCTTTTTTCTGTGCTGGCTGCCGTATCACATAGTGGAGTTGATAATAATGTACGGAGAGAAATCAAGTTTCTTGGTGGCTTTGGAAGTGGATCTGTTGTCCGTCTCTTTGGCGTATTTCAACAGCTGTCTGAACCCCGTTCTGTATGTTTTCATGGGGCAGGATTTTAAGAGCAATGTTAAACTTTCTCTAAGACATGTTTTTGAAAGAGTTTTCTCTGAGGAGGGAACACAAGCGTCACGATCCACACAGTCACAATACACACACTCAGTGTAGTGAAGATATCAACTCATTTATTCATTAATTTTTCTATGCCAGATCTATGCGTTTTCAATAGTGTTGTTTTTGACGGCCTGTTTTTTTTTTTTTTTTTTTTTTGTCTTAGTCTAGTCTTTGTGTGAAGCTGTCATTTTAGTTTTTATTAGTTTTAGTCATGTTCATACTCTTTTTAGTCTAGTCTAGTTTTAATCTACGAAAACTGATGACATGTAGTCTAGTTTTAGTCAATGAAAATGGTATTTTAGTCTCTTTTTTGTAATGCAATTTTATTTAACCCAGTTAATATAGTACAAGTACCTAGAAGTATAGACGAAACCAAAATTTTCTTTTAGCCAAACCCATTTCAAACAAGGTTATCTTATTATATTATTGTTACCTTATAAAATCAAGAATACATCCATTCCAGACACAGAAGACTCTCTGATTTGAATTTACAACATTTATTTTACCAACCAAACACGTTAGAAGTACACACACATGAATTAAAATAAATAAATAAATAAATATAATCTGCTAATTTTTCTCCCAAAGACGAACCCCGTCTGGCCAGCCAACAGTACCTTTCTCTGTGTCAAGGCTGATTTATACTCGACGCTTCCGCAATTTCGCTTGGGTGAGCGCAGAAAATATGACGTCATCGCGGTGTTGCTGGAAGTTTGCTTTGAGTGCGCGCAAACTATTCCTGTGGCGGAGTGCACGGCATTTTTTGTAACTTTCTGCATAGCTCCGCATCCGAACATGCACGAGTTCAGGGCGATTCTAGCCGAACATTCACATCTGTTTGTTGTTGTCTTCTAAATAATGCTGCGAGTGGGACAAGTGACGTTGGTAGCGTCTGCGCAGTGAGACACAGGAAACAGAAATACTGCAAAGTAATAATAATAACAACTTAATGAGATGAAATAACGTTAAAACATTTCGTTTCTTCTCGTTTTGGTCAACGAAAATGAAGAGACATTTTGGCATAGTTTTTATTTTGTAAACCACATTTAGTCTCGTTTTTATTCATCAACGATATTGCATTATACATTTAATTATAGTCATCATCACATGACCAGCATTTACGTTGCGTCTCGTCTCGTTTTCGTCACATAATAAAGGTTAGTTGACGACGATATTTAATCATAATTTTCGTTGACGAAAGCAACACTAGTTTTCAGTCAAGACTCTTTCCACTTGTTTTGATATTTTCTTATCTAGAGCAATGACGTGTGACTTACAAGTCCAAATACTTTTTGGATCCACTGTTGTTTGATAACATACTTATTCAGTGTCTTTTCTGATTAGATATTTTCAGAATATATATTTCAGAATAATATTATTCTCAGAATAATTGCCTAGATCAAATGCTCTTGTGAAGTATCTTAACAATTTTTTTTTTATTAATTTTAAAACTGAAGGTAAATATGCAAAACAACATCCACAAACAGTTTATTTTGACACAAGTCCACTCTTTTGTTTTTTTTGGAATAGTGTTATATTTTACAATGTGAAGAATTTTTGCCATTCTAAATACGTAATGGTCTTTTTTATCTTTTTTTTTTTGAGATGGATGCTGTAAGTTTTGAGGAAGTTAATGTTGTGTCTACTGGTAGGATGTGGTCTACTGGCACGTATCTTGATGTCAGTGAATATTCTGTCTTAAATGCTAAATCTACAGTATACTAATATATTTATAGTAATACTAATATCTTGTGTGTGTAACTCAATCCAGATTGTAATGCTATTACGCATTTACTTTTTATTCAGTAACAATAGTTTTTTAAACTATATATTTATCATATATATTTTTTAAACCACATATCACATGACTGCAGAGCATATAATCTCTAAAAGATATTGTATCTGAAGATTACAGAAGTGTAGGTTTTAAGTTAGAATTACTTATCTTATGATCATTAAACATTCAAATTGTCTTTTAATTTGGACAAAAGCGTTAGCCTATTCAGTATGCTATGTCTCTTGTATCACTTCACACTGTATCTTATCATACAATAAAATAACTAAAACTTAAGTCATCATTTTATGTGAGTTTTGTTTTGGTGTCCTGATGGCCTTTTTGGTAGGCCCAGTTTTTTTTTTTTTTTTTGTGAAAATATTGACAGTCCCTTATTTTCGCAAATAATAGATCTATAGTCTGTTTTCACTTAAAATACCATAAAGTTAATGTTCATAATGAAGAATAAATCCAGTAGAATGGAGATTTAAACTTTTTATCTTTATTGTTTCTTTACTAATCTTAACCTACTCTGTATTCATACTTTACTTACATTTTAACTGTAGGTAATCTCATGCTCATAAGTAAAACTAATCTGATGTTATTATTATTATAATTAAGTAATTAATTCTTTAATTTTTCTTCAAGCATAAACAGGCGTACCTACCTCGCCTCAGAAATTTGCACCATTCCTCAGAGTCTCTGCTCGCGCGCTACTGTTAAATTACCAGTAAATGCATGAAAATTGGGATGAAACGGTTCTTATGTTGACTAATAAATAAATTGAATAAAGTCATTCAAGTTATTTTTGTTTTCTTTGCGCACAAAAAATATTCTCAAAGCTTTGTAAAATTATGGTTGAACCACTGATGTCACATGGATTATTTTAACGATCTCCTTGCTATGTTTCTGAGCCTTGATCGTGTAAAGCCACACTCACACAAGACTTTGAGCATGCGAAACTGCTTCTTTTTTATGCAAAAATGCTTTACATGTTGCAGCGGTCGTGATATGACGTCTTGCTGTGTGGCATCTTTATAAAAACTTAAATTCAACGCATAACAAATTATAATACATATAAAATGTAAAAACATACAATCTATTCCACTTTCCTGCAACGCTGCAGCTTTATGTTTTTTTTTTAAATTCAGATAGGAGGTCATACTGTGACGTATCAGCACGGTATCATGTGATGTGAATTCACAGGCCAGAGTTCACCAAGCTTGAACTTTGGAATGCAGCAAAATGCAAAACTTTTTGCACGGGTTTGCGTTTCTGGTCTGACGCATTCGCATGCATATAAATGGAAGTCAATGGAATGAAAAGTGCAGTGTGACCGCCCCTTAAGGATCCTTGCTGTCTGTGGGAGGGTGAGAGAGCTCTTGGAATGCATCTAAAATATCTTAATTTGTGTTCTGAAGATATACAAAGGTCTAACAGGTTTGAAACAACAAGAGGGTAAGTAACTATCCCTTTAACCCTTGTGCGCTCCTCATTTTGGAGTCACCCTCATGATCTTCACAGTCAAAAGTGATCGGACACCTGAAATTTAACTTTTTTTTTTCTTCAGTAAAATCAATCTAATATATTTTTGTTCAATAATATTTTTTTCTGTTTTTCTTTTGTATTTTGAGAGAATTTTATGGTACTAACTAGATAGTAAAGTTTGTAGGCAAACTTTAAGTTGGCTTGAAAAAGCCTAGCCAGACAGTTTGAAGCAGTTCTAAAAGCTTAAAGTTTGAGGGTTTTCAGTTTTAACTAATTTGAAGTAGTTTTAAAGTTTTGAAGGCAGTACAATCTATCAGAAAAATATATAGATAGATAGATAGATAGATAGATTGAAAAGAAATACTAAACTAACATGTTGCTAGCATGATAAGCAAGTGACTAGTATATCGCTAACATGATTATTATGAAGTTACTAGCACGTCACTAGCGTGTTTCCAGCATGTTTAGCAAGTGACTAGCATGTTGCTAGCATGTTTTAGAATTTAATTGGATTTTTTTAGGATTGATTGGTAGTTGATTGGTTGTTTTTTGGATTGTTGTTAAGTAGTTTGTATGTAGTTAACAAGTTTCTAGCATGTTGTTAACATTATTAGCAAGTGACTAGCATGTCGCTAGCATGTTCTTAGCATGATTAGCAAGTGACTAGCATGTCACTAGCATATTTAGCAAGTAACTAGGATGTCACTAGCATGTTACCATGATTAGCAAGTGACTAGCATGTTGCTAGCATGATAAGCTAATGACTAGCATGTTGCTAACATGACTAGCAAGTGACTAGCATGTCATTAGCATGATTAGCAAGTTACTAGCATGTCACTAGTATGTTTCCAGCATGATTAGCAAGTGACTAGCATGTCGCTAGTGTGATTACCAAGTGATTAGCATGTTGGTAGTATGACTAGCAAGTCATTTGCATGTTGTTAGCATGATTAGCAAGTCCTAAGCTGTGTCCGAAATCGCTCACTCGTTCACTCATTCACTAATCCCTATATAGTGTATGGCAGTTGAGTGGACTATATCAGAAAGGGAGTGAACAAATAAGTGAACGGATTAGGACGGTGACGTATACACTGCGCGTGAGATTTGGAGCGGTTGCAAAAACATTGCCTTATGTACTTTTATATTACATGTACCTTATTTTAGGAAATAAGGTTAATAGCAATAATACTCAAAAGACTTTATATTGTAATTATACATACCACCGCGTCAGCTTTGTGGTTTCATCGATGGTATATTATTAATTTGTTTTGTAATGCTTTTATGTTCATAATCATTAAATGCTATTAAAATACTGAGAACAAAAATAAACACACATAAACACATGTTCATAATTGCATGTATTTATTATTTTTAGCATCTTGAAACTCTCCCAAGCAGCTTTTTGAGCTCAGATAAGATAATGGTCGTAGAGCACCCTCAGACAACCGTTAATTTTACATCAGAATGAATACGCTACCTACTGTGATTAATGAACATTTTTAAATTATCCACCAAATTATCATCTTTTTTTGTATGTTTACTGTGATTAAAGATCAGTAAATTAGTAAAATATTAAACTGAGTTATTGCCTACATAACATATTTTGATATAAATGTATGAAAAAAAACACCTGTTAAAACAGAAATGGGAATGAAGTCGTTCACTCAGAATTCGGACAGCACTACAAAATGGCTGACGCCCGATATACAGGTGCTGGTCATATAATTAGAATATCATCAAAAAGTTGATTTATTTCACTAATTCCATTCAAAAAGTGAAACTTGTACATTATATTCATTCATTACACACAGACTGATATATTTCAAATGTTTATTTCTTTTATTTTTTATGATTATAACTGACAACTAAGGAAAATCCCAAATTCAGTATCTCAGAAATTTAGAATATTACTTAAGACCAATACAAAGAAAGGATTTTTAGAAATCTTGGCCAACTGAAAAGTATGAACATGAAAAGTATGAGCATGTACAGCACTCAATACTTCAGGCTCCTTTGGCCTGAATTACTGCAGCAATGTGGCGTGGCATGGAGTCAATCAGTCTGTGGCACTGCTCAGGTGTTATGAGAGCCCAGGTTGCTCTGATAGTGGCCTTCAGCTCTTCTGCATTCTTGGGTCTGGCATATCGCATCTTCCTCTTCCCAATACCCCATAGATTTTCTATGGGTTTAAGGTCAGGCGAGTTTGCTGGCCAATTAAGAACAGGGATACCATGGTCCTTTGTGCAGGTGCCAAGTCCTGTTGGAAAATGAAATCTGCATCTCCATAAAGTTGGTCAGCATCAGGAAGCATGAAGTGCTCTAAAACTTCCTGGTATACGGCTGTGTTGACCTTGGACCTCAGAAAACACAGTGGACCAACACCAGCTGATGACATGGCACCCCAAACCATCACTGACTGTGGAAACTTTACACTGGACCTCAAGCAACGTGGATTGTGTGCCTCTCCTCTCTTCCTCCAGACTCTGGGAGCCTGATTTCCAAAGGAAATGCAAAATTTACTTTAATCAGAGAACATAACTTTGGACCACTCAGCAGCAGTCCAGTCCTTTTTGTTTTTAACCCAGTCGAGACGCTTCTGACACTGTCTGTTGTTCAAGAGTGGCTTGACACAAGGAATGCGACAGCTGAAACCCATGTCTTGCATACGTCTGTGCGTAGTGGTTCTTGAAGCACTGACTCCAGCTGCAGTCCACTCTTTGTGAACCTCCCCCATATTTTTGAATGGGTTTTGTTTCACAATCCTCTCCAGGGTGCGGTTATACCTATTGCTTGTACACTTTTTTCTACCACATCTTTTCCTTCCCTTTGCCTCTCTATTAATGTGCTTGGACACAGAGCTCTGTGAACAGCCAGCCTCTTTTGCAATGACCTTTTGTGTCTTGCCCTCCTTGATATTTAATCATAATTTTCCTTGACGAAAGCAACACTAGTTTTCAGTCAAGACTCTTTCCACTTGTTTTGATATTTTCTTATCAAGTGCAATGACGTGTGACTTACAAGTCCAAATACTTTTTGGATCCACTGTTGTTTGATAACATACTTATTCAGTGTCTTTTCTGATTAGATATTTTCAGAATATATATTTCAGAATAATATTATTCTCAGAATAATTGCCTAGATCAAATGCTCTTGTGAAGTATCTTAACAAATTTTTATTTATTTATTTTAAAACTGAAGGTAAATATGCAAAACAACATCCACAAACAGTTTATTTTGACACAAGTCCACTCTTTTGTTTTTTTGGAATAGTGTTATATTTTACAATGTGAAGACTTTTTTGCCATTCTAAATACGTAATGGTCTTTTTTATCTTTTTTTTTTTGAGACGGATGCTGTAAGTTTTGAGGAAGTTAATGTTGTGTCTACTGGTAGGATGTGGTCTACTGGCACGTATCTTGATGTCAGTGAATATTCTGTCTTAAATGCTTAATCTACAGTATACTAATATATTTCTAGTAATACTAATATCTTGTGTGTGTAACTCAATCCAGATTGTAATGCTATTACGCATTTACTTTTTATTCAGTAACAATAGTTTTTTAAATTATATATTTATCATATATATTTTTTAAACCACATATCACATGACTGCAGAGCATATAATCTCTAAAAGATATTGTATCTGAAGATTACAGAAGTGTAGGTTTTAAGTTAGAATTACTTATCTTATGATCATTAAACATTCAAATTGTCTTTTAATTTGGACAAAAGCGTTAGCCTATTCAGTATGCTATGTCTCTTGTATCACTTCACACTGTATCTTATCATACAATAAAATAACTAAAACTTACGTCATCATTTTATGTGAGTTTGTTTTGGTGTCCTGATGGCCTTTTTGGTAGGCCTAGTTTTTTTTTTTTTTTTTTTGTGAAAATATTGACAGTCCTTATTTTCGCAAATAATAGATCTATAGTCTGTTTTCACTTAAAAATACCATAAAGTTAATGTTCATAATGAAGAATAAATCCAGTAGAATGGAGATTTAAACTTTTTATCTTTATTGTTTCTTTACTAATCTTAACCTACTCTGTATTCATACTTTACTTACATTTTAACTGTAGGTAATCTCATGCTCATAAGTAAACTAATCTGATGTTATTATTATTATAATTAAGTAATTTCTTTAATTTTTCTTCAAGCATAAACAGGCGTACCTACCTCGCCTCAGAAATTTGCACCATTCCTCAGAGTCTCTGCTCGCGCGCTACTGTTAAATTACCAGTAAATGCATGAAAATTGGGATGAAACAGTTCTTATGTTGACTAATAAATAAACTGAATAAAGTCATTCAAGTTATTTTTGTTTTCTTTGCGCACAAAAAGTATTCTCAAAGCTTTGTAAAATTATGGTTGAACCACTGATGTCACATGGATTATTTTAACGATCTCCTTGCTATATTTCTGAGCCTTGATCGTGTAAAGCCATGGTCACACTAGACTTTGAGCATGCGAAACTGATTCTTTTTTATGCAAAATTGCTTTACATGCTGCGGCGGTCGTGATATGATGTCTTGCTGTGTGGCATCTTTATAAAAACTTAAATTAAACGCATAACAAATTATAATACATATAAAATGTAAAAACATACAATCTATTCCACTTTCGTGCAACGCTGCAGCTTTATGGTTATGTTTTTTAAATTCAGATAGGAGGTCATACTGTGACGTATCAGCACGGTATCATGTGATGTGAATTCACAGGCCAGAGTTCACCAAGCTTGAACTTTGGAATGCAGCAAAATGCAAAAACTTTCGCACGGGTTTGCGTTTCTGGTCTGACGCATTCGCATGCATATAAATGGAAGTCAATGGAATGAAAAGTGCAGTGTGACCGCCCCTTAAGGATCCTTGCTGTCTGTGGGAGGGTGAGAGAGCTCTTGGAATGCATCTAAAATATCTTAATTTGTGTTCTGAAGATATACAAAGGTCTAACAGGTTTGAAACAACAAGAGGGTAAGTAACTATCCCTTTAACCCTTGTGTGCTCCTCATTTTGGAGTCACCCTCATGATCTTCACAGTCAAAAGTGATCGGACACCTGAAATTTAACTTTTTTTTTTCTTCAGTAAAATCAATCTAATATATTTTTGTTCAATAATATTTTTTTCTGTTTTCTTTTGTATTTTGAGAGAATTTTATGGTACTAACTAGATAGTAAAGTTTGTAGGCAAACTTTAAGTTGGCTTGAAAAAGCCTAGCCAGACAGTTTGAAGCAGTTCTAAAAGCTTAAAGTTTGAGGGTTTTCAGTTTTAACTAATTTGAAGTAGTTTTAAAGTTTTGAAGGCAGTACAATCTATCAGAAAAATATATAGATAGATAGATAGATAGATAGATAGATAGATAGATAAATTGAAATGAAATACTAAACTAACATGTTGCTAGCATGATAAGCAAGTGACTAGTATATCGCTAACATGATTATTATCAAGTTACTAGCATGTCACTAGCGTGTTTCCAGCATGTTTAGCAAGTGACTAGCATGTTGCTAGCATGATTAACAAGTGACTAGCATGTTGTTAGCATGGCTAGCAAGTCACTAGCTTGTCGTTAGCATGATTAACAAGTCACTAGCATGTCGTTAACAAGTTTCTAGCATGTTGTTAACATTATTAGCAAGTGACTAGCATGTCGCTAGCATGTTCTTAGCATGATTAGCAAGTGACTAGCATGTCACTAGCATATTTAGCAAGTAACTAGGATGTTACTAGCATGCTTACCCATGATTAGCAAGTGACTAGCATGTTGCTAGCATGATAAGCTAATGACTAGCATGTTGCTAACATGACTAGCAAGTGACTAGCATGTCATTAGCATGATTAGCAAGTTACTAGCATGTCACTAGTATGTTTCCAGCATGATTAGCAAGTGACTAGCATGTTGCTAGTGTGATTACCAAGTGATTAGCATTTTGGTAGTATGACTAGCAAGTCATTTGCATGTTGTTAGCATGATTAGCAAGTCCTAAGCTGTGTCCGAAATCGCTCACTCGTTCACTCATTCACTAATCCCTATATAGTGTATGGCAGTTGAGTGGACTATATCAGAAAGGAGTGAACAAATAAGTGAACGGATTAGGACGGTGACGTATACACTGCGCGTGAGATTTGGAGCGGTTGCAAAAACATTGCCATATGTACTTTTATATTACATGTACCTTATTTTAGGAAATAAGGTTAATAGCAATAATACTCAAAAGACTTTATATTGTAACTATACATACCTCCGCGTCAGCTTTGTGGTTTCATCGATGGTATATTATTAATTTGTTTTGTAATGCTTTTATGTTCATAATCATTAAATGCTATTAAAATACTGAGAACAAAAATAAACACACATAAACACATGTTCATAATTATATGTATTTATTATTTTTAGCATCTTGAAACTCTCCCAAGCAGCTTTTTGAGCTCAGATAAGATAATGGTCGTAGAGCACCCTCAGACAACCGTTAATTTTACATCAGAATGAATACGCTACCTACTGTGATTAATGAACATTTTTAAATTATCCACCAAATTATCATCTTTTTTGTAAGTTAACAACGACGCCACCTCAGTAAATTAGTAAAATATTAAACTGAGTTATTGCCTACATAACATATTTTGATATAAATAATGTATGAAAAAAAAAAAACCTGTTAAAACAGAAATGGGAATGAAGTCGTTCACTCAGAATTCGGACAGCACTACAAAATGGCTGACGCCCGATATACAGGTGCTGGTCATATAATTAGAATATCATCAAAAAGTTGATTTATTTCACTAATTCCATTCAAGAAGTGAAACTTGTACATTAAATTCATTCATTACACACAGACTGATATATTTCAAATGTTTATTTCTTTTAATTTTGATGATTATAACTGACAACTAAGGAAAATCTCAAATTCAGTATCTCAGAAAGTTAGAATATTACTTAAGACCAATACAAAGAAAGGATTTTTAGAAATCTTGGCCAACTGAAAAGTATGAACATGAAAAGTATGAGCATGTACAGCACTCAATACTTCAGGCTCCTTTGGCCTGAATTACTGCAGCAATGCGGCGTGGCATGGAGTCAATCAGTCTGTGGCACTGCTCAGGTGTTATGAGAGCCCAGGTTGCTCTGATAGTGGCCTTCAGCTCTTCTGCATTCTTGGGTCTGGCATATCGCATCTTCCTCTTCCCAATACCCCATAGATTTTCTATGGGGTTAAGGTCAGGCCAGTTTGCTGGCCAATTAAGAACAGGGATACCATGGTCCTTTGTGCAGGTGCCAAGTCCTGTTGGAAAATGAAATCTGCATCTCCATAAAGTTGGTCAGCAGCAGGAAGCATGAAGTGCTCTAAAACTTCCTGGTGTACGGCTGCGTTGACCTTGGACCTCAGAAAACACAGTGGACCAACACCAGCAGATGACATGGCACCCCAAACCATCACTGACTGTGGAAACTTTACACTGGACCTCAAGCAACGTGGATTGTGTGCATTTCCCCTCTCCTCTCAGGGTCTGGGACCCAGATTTCCAAAGGAAGTGCAAAATTTACTTTCATCAGAGAACATAACTTTGGACCACTCAGCAGCAGTCCAGTCCTTTTTGTTTTTAACCCAGTCGAGACGCTTCTGACGCTGTCTGTTGTTCAAGAGTGGCTTGACACAAGGAATGTGACAGCTGAAACCCATGTCTTGCATACGTCTGTGCGTAGTGGTTCTTGAAGCACTGACTCCAGCTGCAGTCCACTCTTTGTGAAGCTCCCCCGTATTTTTGAATGGGTTTTGTTTCACAATCCTCTCCAGGGTGTGGTTATCCCTATTGCTTGTACACTTTTTTCTACCACATCTTTTCCTTCCCTTTGCCTCTCTATTAATGTGCTTGGACACAGAGCTTTGTGAACAGCCAGCCTCTTTTGCAATGACCTTTTGTGTCTTGCCCTCCTTGTGCAAGGTGTCAGTGGTCGTCTTTTGGACAACTGTCAAGTCAGCAGTCCTCCCCATGATTGTGTAGACCATTTGGCCTTTGCAGGTGTTTTGAGTTAATTAGCTGATTAGAGTGTGGCACCAGGTGTCTTCAATATTGAACCTTTTCACAATATTCAAATTTTCTGACATACTGAATTTGGGATTTTCCTTAGTTGTCAGTTATAAACATCAAAATAAAAGTCTGTGTGCAATGAATGAATATAAAATACAAGTTTCACTTTTTGAATGGAATTAGTGAAATCAACTTTTTGATGATATTCTAATTATATGACCAGCACCTGTAGTGCACTATAAAGTGAATACGGAGCGGTTTCGGACACAGCTCTAGTGTGGTAGATTTTATTAATCAAAATATAAATTTTTCAAGTATAATCAATCCGCTTGTTGAGTCTGACGTCACATGTCAATGCTTCTGTGTCCAAATGCTCTATCAGATACCACGAGAAAACAACAAAAGGTGTTAATATACACTCACAATGCGATATAATATAACCAAAAAATATTATAATCCTAAACTAAACTCCAAACCTAATTCCCAGATAGCCAGACAATGAAAATAAAATTATAAATAAATATAAAAATTATTTGTGTTTTGGACGCTGTGAGCATGGAGACTGTAGTGTGCACGGTAAGTATAAAAAACGTTTAGCTTAAATGTTTAATATGAATAAAGAGTGCTCATAAACGGCTGCTGAGGCAGTATTCTCAAGTGAAGCGAGTTGAGGCTTGGACCCGGAAACAGTGCTTCTTACTTCACCACTTAACAACCGAATGAGAATATATCCATTTATGTGCTACATTATGTAAGGAATAATTGATGACGGGCCGTTGAATTATTATACCTCGGGTGTGCATTATTTTTCTAATAATTCAACGGCCCGGAGAGTCAATTATTCTGCTTATACTACAGTTACCACAACTCAAGACATCGATCAGATGATATATTTAAAGGGATTTGTCCGGTTTTTGTACTTAAATCACTATTGTGAGTAGGATTATTTCTTCTGCATCTCATCCAACGCCTCTTTTGCTGGATCAAAAATGTCATTTTAAAGCTGGTAATTGAGGCTTGAGCCGTTGATAGTATTCTACTGCAGTTATTAATTAAGTTATTAGAAAGAGAGTGAGAGAGACAGAGACACGCAGAGAAAGAGAAAGAAAGAGAGATAGAGAGAGCTTGTGTGAATTAGGCTACCTCTGTGCGTCCCTCAACAGTGTTCTGCAGCAGCGTCTCTAAACAGTGCTGTTATTACCTCACTAGTGAGAAATGTCGTGTATTTACTTTCGGAAAATCTTCTGTCATGTTGTTGTTTTTGTTAGTCCTGTAATTTCCGTTATTACAGCTTTACTATATGCGAAGTGATATGGAACTGTAGTGCGGTCAGGAGAGCTGCATGGAACTACGTTCGCCGTGTGTTTCCCAGAAAATAATTGGACACCTCAGAACGTTCGTCATCCAATCAGATTCAAGCATTCAATGATTCCGTAGTATAATCTACTATTGTAATCATGTGTATTCACCTGCATGTATGGAAATCTGTATGAGAATGTAATGTGCAGAAATATGGTGAAGCACATGATAGCACACAATAGGGCCCTTATTTTCACAGAACATAACATTAAGGCCTTATGACTGCATCATGATCCCATAATAGATATGAATGAAGTGTATAAGAGGGTCCACAAAAATATTCGGGAGATGGCTCTGCAGAGTTTTCTCAGCTTCATTTCATCAAGTCTATCTTTTGGCATCAAAACCCCAAGACTCTGAGAATAATTCCTTACAGCACCTGCAGAAGCCACCACAATAGCATTTCGTTAACAAGTTTCTAGCATGTTGTTAACATTATTAGCTAGTGAATAGCATGTCGCTAGCATGTGGTTAGCATGATTAGCAAGTGACTAGCATGTTTTTAGCATGATTAACAAGTGACTAATATGTTGCTGGTATTATTAGCAAAGTGACTAGCATGTTGCTAGCATGATAAGCAAGTGACTAGCATGTTGTTTACATGTTTTTAGCATGTTTGATAACATGATTAGCAAGTGACTATCAAGTGACTAGCATATCATCAGCATGGTTAAAAAGTAACTAGCATGTCGCTAGCATGTTTCCAGTATGATTATCAAAAGATTAGCATGTTGTTAGCATGATTAGCAAGTTACTAGCATGTTGCTAACATTTTTCTAGCCTGATTAGAAAGTTACTAGCATGTTATTAGCATGTTTCTATGCTAATCCAGCTAAAACCAGTTGATTCAGTAATACAAAAGCTAAAAAACAGCTAAGACCAGCGTGACCTGCTAAAACAGTGGCCAAAACCACTTTAAAACCAGCTTGGGACCAGCCAAAGGAAACCAATCAGCTTAGGCTGGTTTTAGCTGTATTTTCAGTAGGGAGTTTTTAAGCTTTGCTATGGCAGTAGACAGTCTGAATCTAACATTTAAAAACAGTCTGAAGTTTGACCCAAGTTTGGGGAGTTTTAGTTTTTCAAGCCAACTTAATTAATATTTATGCAGTAATTATGGTACATTTTCCCCATTGAAAATAGTACACTTTTTTTCTAATTTTTTAAAATTATATTTCAATTAATGTAGTATTTCTGATTAAAATAGAGACTAGGCCTTTAAAATTCAATTTTTGACGGCAGAATAGCACCATAGAAAAATCTGTAATTTCATGGTGTAACCACTAGATTCCTGCATAGGAGTGTATAGAGAGGCTTGGGAATTCCCTAGTTGTTTTTATACATCATTGTTTACTTTTATAAGGTTGTGGATTTAAATGTATATTAAGGCTTTCTCAAAAACTACTTTTTGTCAAGGTTTATAATTTTTGTTGTTTTAAATGTTGATTTGAAGTGTAGGTTTTTGCATTATTATAACTACATTCAAACCTGAATACAGAAAGTATTTTGTTACAAAAAACATTAACATTTTATAAAATGTAACAAAAATGAACAGGAATGCTATATCAGAGGTTAATCCTAATCTGGTTCTGATCTGATTTTAACCTCTTATTTCAGTCTTCTGACTCATTTTGGCTATATGGTTATAGCCATACCAATTCATTTGAGTATGTATAATTCTGCATGTGTGTGTCTGTGAGTGTGTGTAAGTAAGTATGTGAGTGGATGTATCTGTTTTATACTCTTGATGTTTTAGAGTGTAATCCCCTTCCTTTTATTTTACATATTTGCAGTGTTACAGTCACACCAGTTTATAGGTGTGTGTGTACAAGTGTGTGTCCGCACATGTGTGAGTTGGTGTGTTGATTTTGCACTCTAAATATTTCAGAGTTTCACCCCTTCATTGCTGTGCAATTTTTGTCTGCATTGTGGAGGATTTGTAGATTGTACAAACAAAAATTTTCTGTATTTTAAATTTTTGTCCCCATTTCCCATTAATTTCCTATGACCATAAGACCATAAGTGTAATTATTTTTTTATGACCGCTTAGCTTTTTCGAAACATCCCCTCAATTTTTTTTTTTTTGTTCACATACCAAGTGCCATAAAAGTCACAAAGTTTCGTACCATTATGGTGAAGCTATGATTTAAAAAAAATCAAAATGTAAAATTCTCCGGTCAAAAGTGACTGAAGACTGCACATTAACTAGCTTTACAGAGTTGCTCATGATGTTTCACAGCTCAGCCATGTTTGAAATGTTGGTAAAGTCTGATGACGTGATAAATTTGAAGAAGTGGTATAAAGTCTTGAACATAAGAGAAGAAATCTTTTGCCAGGATAACTGTGAATCGAATCATCACACCATGAGTCACGATTACTTATGTAGACCTATTTATATGATTTTTAAACATTTTATGTACTTTAAAGTAATGCTAAAATAGCATTTATTCGGTTGCATATTTGTTATCATAATTCAGCTTTGCTGATCATATATTCATTTCTAAAGGTTTCTTATCTGACACAACACTTTAAATATGATTCATGATTTTACATTGACAATATGTGATATTAGCAGGTTAAACCAGACACTTCCACTCAATCACAGCAATGGAGGATTATTTGAGAAGTCAGATGAGAGGGATTTCTCTGGTCTTCTACTACCTGACCTTGATCCTCGGCATTCCTGGAAATGCATTTGTCATGTATGTTGCTGGATTGAAGATGAAGAGGACTGTTAATACAGTAGGGTTTCTGAATCTAGCGATTGCTGACCTCTTGTCCTGCCTTCTCACTCTTTACTATGTGACCGAGAGCACTTTTGATAATCCCTGGCCTTACGGATCCTTAATGTGCAAGATTCTCCCCTTCATTATGCTCATCACCATGTTTGCCAGCGTTTTCACCTTGAACTTGATTAGTCTGGATCAGTTTGTTCAGGTGATGACACCGGTTTGGGCTCAGAATCATCGCAGCTTGTTCATTGCATGACTGTCCTGTGCAATGGCTTGGATTCTCGCTTCAATTCTTAGTCTGCCTTTTATGATGTTAAGAGAGACTTACACAAAAAATAGTAAAACATACTGCCTGCATTTTCAACCTGATTAAGACAATTTTATATTGTATGAAAGTTTAAGCATCATCAGATTTGTGTTTGGCTTTTTGATTCCTCTCATATGCATCACAACATGCTACGGATTCATCGCATGCAAGTTATTCAGCATGATTCGCTGGCATAAGTGTTTTTGTATTTTTTGTCATTATTATAAAAATGGATTGGAGGACTATATTACTTTTTATGTAAAGGTACTTTGTCAATGGTAGCGCTGGCTAACTGGCTCAAGGACTCCTCTCTGAGCCAGTCACAAAAGGCTTGGCCAGCTGACCAATCAGTGCAGAGTGGGCTTATGGAAGGGAGTGGTTTGCTCTGAACTTGCTTGGAACGAATCTTTTTGAAATAATTGGCAAATGACTGTAATATTAAATGTATATTCTGAGGAAATAACAATGTTTTCTGACCTTAGATGCATTTAAACCTGTTGTAGGGGACCCCAACACAATATTAGGACACTTTAAAATACCATATGACCTGCTCTTTAAGAAAAATAAAAAATGAATATACATAATTTAAAGCTTGCATTTTTGAAAAAAACTAAGGCTGATGATACACGGGGCAACTTTGGCATCAATGTTGCCATCAATAGGCAACCAGGTGAGACACGGGGCTCACAACTGATCTAAAATATCCAGATAGAAATGTTACCCATTCTCAATGGGACGTGCCCAAGCAATATTGTTCAAAAAAAGTTGCCCGGCAAAATTTCTCAAAAAGTTGCCCCGTGTATCATCAGCCTAAAACATATTTTACTTTATTTTTTCATATTCCAGTGCTTCGGTCATTTTATAATTTTGCTGTTATGTTTTTTTTGTTTTTTGCTCACTTTTGTGTTATGTGGACTTATCATAAATTAAAAGCAAAGTGTGTTATGTATAAACAGTGTTTTGCATATAAAGTGCAAAAAAAATAAAGTTTAAATGTATGTTCATTGGAATGTTCATTAAACATTAAATTAATTTTGAGTGAAGATTGTTCATTATTAGTGCAAATAGTTGCTAACAACAGTTTTCTCTGAGTCAGGTAGCCAAAGCATAATGTTTTCAATTCTAAACATCTTTTTAAAAAAACATCACGTTCAGATATGCTTTAAAAGCAAAAAATAATCAGTTACATCTTTACACACATGCACACAACTTCCTCATTTTCCTCACGACATTCTGTACACTCTTAAAAATAAATATTTTTATTAGCATCAATGGTTTTATGAAGAACCTTAAACATCAATGGACTCTTTCAAATGCAGAAAGGTCCTTTATAGTCAAAAAAGGTTCTTAAGATTTTAAAAATGTTCTTCAAAATGGTTCTTTTAGGAACTGTTAACTGAAAGGTTCTTTTGGGAACAAAAAAATGGTTGTTCTATGGCCTCACTGCAAAAACACCCTTTTGGAACCTTTATTTTTAAGAGCATACTCAAGCTATATACAGTATATATTGTTGCCCAGCTCTAAACTGCTAAATGCTAAAAGTTCCTGTGTGCGTTGAGCTGAGAACTGCCTGCTCGTTGTTTTAGTTTTGTCTGTGAAGAATGTGGCAATCATCAGCTGTTAAAGAGGTGGTGGAGGGGGACAGAGGAGATACTTTAATGTTTTGAAGAGATTACGTGTGTCTGAAGCGCTGTTGATCTTGTTGTGGAAGTATGAAGATTTGGCAGTATAGACTTATACATGATACATGATACATACTCTGATATAGTCTGATGGATCTTTTGATTTGCACCTTTTTCTCTCTGCTGCCCTGAGTTTAGACCGATGCTCACAAAGAACATCAGATAACCAGGGGTAAGAAGGGGCAGCCCGTGCTGGCCTGGAGGAGAGAGGACATATATTGTCTAGACAAAAAGGTAAAGTGGAGCATAAAGTGTCAGTTGCTGCATTCACATCCAGGGAGAGTATGTTTTGCCTAAAAGTAACCGGAAGAGGTGTTGGTGGCACACAAGTAGCAAGATGTAGGTTAAAGTGGTCATATGATGTTGCTAAAAAGAACATTATTTTGTGTATTTGGTGTGATGAAATGTTTTTAAGGTTTAAGGTAAAAAAAAAAACAAAAAAACAAAAAACAACAACACTATTTTTCACATACTGTACATTATTGTTTCTCCTCTATGCCCCGCCTTTCTGAAACGCGTCGTTTTTTTACAAAGCTCATCAGTCTGAAAAGCAAGGAGTGCTCTGATTGGCCAGCTATCCAGTAAGTTGTGATTGACTGAATGAAATGTTACGCCCCTTACTATACTTTGATGTGTGTCCCAGTCAGAACACCAGCGAGTCAAGACAAAAACAATAAAACCCATTACAACCGATCCATTTGTTGCATCCAGTGGGGACATAATTACAGATTATAATGACCTATACTGTGTTTTTACGCGTTGCATTGCATTGCATCGCGCCACGTAAACATAAAATGTCTGCATTTGTGATCGGAGAAACGACAAACAAGCGCTACTCTACACCAGCGGTTTTCAATTCTAGTCCTCGCGCCCCCCAGCTCTGCATATTTTGCATGTCTCTCTTTGTTTTGTTTTTTTATATACTTTAATTGTAAGGATTTTTCAAAAATAAACACAAAACAGACAAACAACACTGTCTCGGAATACACAAGCAGAAAGAAAAAATATATATATAAATAAATCTATATTACAGTTTTTCGACATAAGCCAGTTTAGAGAGCAAACAGGTTGTTGAAGGTGGGAAGGGGGAAGTCTGAAAATGGATAGAAGAAACAATGTGAGAGGACGAGTGCGTATGCGAGGTGGGCGATGAGGAGGGCAAAAAAGAGGAAGAGGAGGAGGCGGAGGAGAAGGAAGAGGGCAAGAAAGAGGAAGAGGAGGGCAACAAAGAGGAAGAGGAGGAGGAAGAGGGCAAGAAAGAGGAAGAGGAGGAGGAAGAGGAAGACAAAGAGTGGAAATATCTGATGAAATGCGAGCAACAGTCATAGACCATGTTCTTGTCCATGGACTGACAATGAGGGAAGCAGGACTTAGAGTGCAACCCAATTTGAGCCGATTTTCTGTGTCCACCATAGAAAGGACATTCAGAGAAGAGAACAGGTACAGTATACTACTTTATTTTTGTAATTGCAAATTTACTGTACTACAAGCAGCTGTTTCAATAGACATTTGTAAAGTAAATCACTGTATATAGTACTGCATGAATATTTTTTGTAACTGCACATCTACCTTTTGTAGAATTGCAAGGCTGCCACATGCAGGTGGAAGGACACCTATATTCACTCGGGAGCAAGAGGCCGTTATACTGGGCATGGTCCTTCAACATAATCTAATACAACTCAGAGAAATCCAGGAACGAGTGATACAAGACAACACACACTTCCAGGGAATCAACAGTGTGAGCATTTCCACAATTGACCGTGTCTTCCATCGAAACAAGGATGCGAATGAAACAAGTATACAGAGTACCTTTTGAGCGCAACTCATCAAGGGTGAAAGAATTGTGCGCTCAGTATGTGCAAGTAAGTGTACATATTTGTAAGAAACATTTACTGTAATTCAGATTGTCTACAGTACTAACACATACTATGTGAATGACATTACTCTTCAGTACATACAATGTATGTGAATCAGAAGTGCATACAGTAGGCCTAATTGTACCCTACAGTATAGCACTGTCTCTGTACAACTTACAAACTTCTAAATACAGTATATTGTATGTCTACACAGAAAATATTTGACTTGGAATCCTTGGACAGACCCCATGAGTTCATCTTTGTCGATGAAGCAGGCTTCAATCTAACGAAGAGGAGAAGGAGAGGCCGAAACATGATTGGACAGCGGGCCATTGTTGAAGTCCCTGGTCAATGAGGTGGCAATGTCACAATCTGTGCTGCTATCAGCAACCATGGTGTTCTGCATCACCATGTTACACTCGTGCCATATAATACCCAGCTTCTTCTAAGATTTATTGCAAATCTAAGAGATATTTTATTTGAGCAGCAGGTTCAAGAGCAGCAGGGTCAAGAGCTAAATGAGAATCCCATTCCCACCTATGTGATAGTGTGGGACAATGTCAGTTTTCACTGAGCTGCTTAGGTAAGGGAATGGTTAAACATCAATGGGCAGTTTATGAACCTGTACCTCCCTCCATACTCCCCTTTCCTGAATCCGATTGAGGAGTTTTTCTCCTCTTGGAGATGGAAAGTTTATGATAGACAACCCTACACAAAAGTAAATCTGCTGCAAGCCATGGATTTAGCCTGTGGTGACATAGGTGAGGAATCATGTCAGGGCTGGATACGGCACACAAGAGGCTTCTTCCCCCGTTGCCTCAATATTGCATGTGACTTCGATGTAGTGCTCTGGCCTGACCCAGCCCAAAGACAAGAGGCACATTGATTATCACATGTCTACTCCTTTAATTTTTGATTTTATATTACAGTACATTGTAGGCTGTATACTGTACAATAAACAAATTATTTGGCCCTGAAGATTGTGCTTTCCATTTGTGAACAGTACTGACTGCTCAATAGATTTTGAATGGTTGCAGGTTCATATAAACAAATAACAATAATTACACTATCACAGAGACCAAGGACAAGTTTATGAGATGCAGGGTACAGTACTGTAAAAATAGTGGTAGAAGGAGGAAGAACCAAAAAACATGCAAAGAGCAAAGCAGAGTAGTAATTTCTGATCAGGTTTGAGCTACTATGATAGAACATGTTTTCGTTCATCAAAAGACAAATGACGGAAAAATATTAACTTTGTTTTGAGATTAAAAATTTACTTCTCCCTGAGAACTATGTTTTGAACAATGTATTTTCTATTTGTTGGTGTATTATTTACTGACTGCTTGATAGTGGATATCATTATGATCACTTTGTTTATGATTTGAGAGCAGTGTTTGATTTTGAACACAGGTAAAACTGTTTTGAGGCGAAAGTTTCATTTTGCAAGAGGAGTCAGAGGTTTTGAAAATAGTGCTTGAAGATGAGGTTTTGTGTTCAATGTTTTCAGAAAATGGAGCAAGGTTTCAGAAATTGTTTTAGCAATTAAGAAAAACTGTAATAATAAAGTAACTAAAAAATTATAATGATAATGACAATAAATATTTAGTTTAGTAGCCAGAAGTACTGTAGTAAAAACCTGCAAAACAACCAGTCAAGGTGCCCAGAAAGATGTACAGCTTTAACCTGAGGAGCCACTAGGGGCTGGTTGAATGATTGACTTGTCCAAATGGCCCAGAAATGGATCCCAAACATCTGAAAGTTTTTCAATGGAATTAGTCATCAAGAATTTGAGTCTTTCCATTTGAATAACAGAGATCATGTCCATAATCCACAATCAAAAGGAAGGGGGTAAGGGTGACTTCCAGTTCTTAAGCACAAGTCTCTTAGCCACAGTCATACCCAGGGTTAAAGACTGTCCCTGGGAGGCAGGAGGTGTGCTGTGAAATACCAAAGATAGCAAGTTCTGCATCCGGTGGAAGAGGCATATTGTAAGCCTTGGAATACTAGTCAAATATGCTTGACCAAAGCCCAGACAATAAAGGGCAAAACCAGAAAGCATAAGAAGTTGTATCTTCTGCCACCTTGCACCGGTCACACATTGTTGAAACAGAGGGGGAAATTTACCTGAGCAGACCTATATTGTGCCCAGACACTTATCCCACATATTGTCAGAGAGCTCAACTCCCAGGTCTTCCTCCCAGGCTGCTTTAAATCTCTCAGTAGAGGCTGCAACACAGCTTTCAATTAAACAAACAAATTTGGAAATAAGATGCCTAGTATCAGGAGGATTTAGAAAAACATCAAAAAACACATACTTTTCAGGGAGTTGTTCGAAATTACTAATTTTGGAATTTCTCTCTTAACTGGCTAAAGGATGCAAACCTTCCCTCAACATAAAGGGCCTTGATGGACTTTAAGCCCTTCTCCTTCCAGGCAAAATAAGTTCTATCAGTCCAGAACGTTAACTTTTTTAGAATTGATCATCATTCTAAGAAGGAGCGGGGCAAGAATATCACAGAATCTTTAAGAAAATTCTGAGCTAAATCCATCTGGTCCTGCCGTCTTCCAAGGAAGTGACTAAATGGCAGCGACTATCTCCTCCAAAGTAAAATCAGAGTCCAGGTCGGACCTAGCAATGTCGCTAAGTTTAGGTATTTCAAGAGAGTCAAAAAAATTTGTTAAATCAGAATGATTGGCTGTACTATTGGAAATATAGAGTTCACTATAAAAATCTTTGAAATGGGCATTATAGTTTTTTTCTCGATTGCTTAAACAATATAAGCAGGCTTTTGAGCTAAAATTTCAAGACCATAACGCCATTTTTCAGAAAGCAAACCCATTTTGCTGAACTATAAACACTATTCCCCTGTTTTTAACACATGAGTCATATTTGGTGAACTCTTACTGCAAAACTCTACACACAAATCCCTACATTTCTCAGTGCTTACACCATGTGGTCATTTAGAAAGCACTAGCACTCAATATTGTTCACTTAAGTCAGCATAACTTGAGCTCAGTTAGCACACAGACACCCACGTGGAAACACTAAGAGTCAAAATTTATCACACACCAATCAGAACCTTCAATAGATAGATAAAAGAGCCCCATTCAGTTCATTCAGTTTTGGAACAATGGATCCAGAGAGATGTGATCGAAAAGGTCAAGGACACCAGAGAGGAGGAAGAGGATGAGCAAGAGCAGTAAGGAGTGGAGGAAGAGGACGAGGATGAGGGGCAAGGAGACAAGGAGTCTCAGATGAAATTTGTGCCACTAGTTGACCATGTCCTTGTCCATGGTATGACTATGAGCGAGCCTGGGCAATGAATTCAGCCAAACTTAAGTTGCTTCACCGTCGCCTCGATCATAAGAACATTCAGGGAGGAAAACAGGTAGATGTACCTCAGTGTACTCTACAGTAACTTTTGAGAGCTGTACTCTGTTACAACACGTGCATTAAATTCCCAAAAAGGATGTGTTACAGTCACAGTATTCAGTACTTCTATTTGTGTAGGACACAGAGACGATGGAATGGAAGAAGCCTGACTAGACATTACAGTTGATGTGTGACAGGGTGGATCAGTCATGCGAGAGGATTTTACCCCCGCTGCCTGACCAGGGCCAGTATAGCCTGTGATCCAGTTTAGCCTGTGATGTTGACGAGATTCTCTGCAATATATTTTTGTTGTTGTTTGGTGTATTGTACTGTACAGTACATTAAGGAATAGAAAATGTGCAAATGTATACACGTGTTCATCATGTGAAATGTTCATTGAGGGTTCCTGTGGCTCAGTGGTAGAAAATTGCATTAGGAACACAAAAGGTTGTGGGTTTGATTCCCAGGGAACACATGTTAGGTAAAAAAATGTTAGCCTGAATGCACTGTAAGTCGCTTTTGATAAAAGTGTCTGCTAAATGCTTAAATGTAAATTTAGTGTAGATTCACTGGCATTTGCTTATTATTGGTTTTTGGTTTTGGTTTTTGTAGTATTGTTATGAATTTATCTCACCAGTGTGTAAGACTATGTTGTAGTATGTGTGTTTTTGAGGGCTTGTGTGTGATGTCTGAGGGCAAAGTTGGGTTTTTCAGCAAGAGTGAATGGTTTTGAGTGTAGAGCCTCATTTTGAACTGAAAATAGGTTGTTTGGGTAATTGGGTGAGACGTTATGGATTTGTGTTTACTGTTTTGAGAATATGAGGCATAGTTTCAAGAAATGTGTTTAAGCAATCGAGAAAAACTGTAATTGTTTCATGCACATTATTTTCCATTCTATATTAATTCTACAGTATACATCTTTTTTTATTTTATTCTTATATTTTTATTGTTTACTTTTATTTCATTCTTTCATAGCTATATTTATGTATATTTTCATCTGTGTTGTATTCTTTAATAATTGCACTGTCCATGGAGCGGACCTGACTCACATTTCACTGCTGGTTATACTGTATATGCTCTATATAATTGTGTATGTGTCACGGTTCATGAATCAGCTGTCTCACACTGAGGTGTCTGTGTGAGTGTAATTGTGTGGGTGTGGTTACTCATTGTGTTGATTAGTGTCACCAGCTGTCGTTGATTTCACTTCCCTTTATTTGTCAGTAAATTCCCTCTCATGTTGTCAGATCGTTGTGGTGGTTCCCTGGTGTGCGTCCTGTTCTTGTGTCTCGTCAAGCCCAGTTCTCCGTTTGATTTCGTCAGTTCTTCGTGTCGTTTGGATTTCGTCAGTTCCTCGTGTCGTCTGGATGTTCCACAGTTCCTGGGTTTCTCTTCACGCTCTTCACCGCACCACCACCGGATCGCCATCTCGTCCCTGCTTCACCACCACCACCTGATTGTTTGTCCCCAGCCTGTGTCTTTACTCTGACCCTCATTATTATTAAACTTGTTAACTTGCATCTTGCATCCTCTCATTATTCATCACAGAACGATCTGACCAAACAATGGATGCAGCAAGCACTTCTCAACTCCAGGATTTCATCGCTCACAGTATCTCACGTATGGACCAACAGGAAGAAAACATCTCAGGCACAGGTCGAGCGGTACAAGCACTCATGAAGCAGGTGTCCGAGCTCACCCAACAGGTACAGCTTCTACGGACTCCCACTGTGCTCCCCACGCCGCCCGTTCCCCCACCACCAGCGCCGGCAGCAGCGGAAGGACCAGAGCCACGCCTACCCACACCAGAAGGATATTCCGGTGAGCCTGAATTTTGTAGAGCATTCCTCACGAGATGTTCAATGCATTTTGCTTTACAACCACGTAGTTTTCAGAGTGAACAGACAAAGGTAGCGTTTGTACTCACCCTGCTGTCAGGAAGAGCAGCGCTTTGGGAAACGGCGGTGTGGGAGAACGGACACAACTGCTGCACCTCGTTCCAGGCACTCTCCGAAGAAATGCGGAGAGTTTTCGATCGGGCAGTGGCGGGTAAGGAGGCGGCCAGATTACTCGCCGAACTGCGACAGGGAGAAGGCTCGGTGGCGGATTTTTCCATTCAGTTCCGCACCCTGGCCGCAGAGTGCCATTGGAACGAGGAAGCGCAGTGGGATATGTTCCTGCATGGGCTGGCTGACCGCGTTTATAAGGAGATATACGCCATGGATTTACCAGAGACACTGAACGGACTGATAGAACTCACCCTGAGAGTGGACGCGCGTCTTAATCGTGTAACCCGGCTGACGCGTCCCAGCCGTCCACAGCCCAGCTCAGAGAACCACCAGGCCGATGGTGCGAGCGCGGTCAGCGCCGCATTCGATCATGAGCCCATGCAGGTGGGGAGAGCTCGGCTTTCCCGGGAGGAGAGAGAGAGGCGGAGATCCCAGGGACTTTGCCTATACTGCGGCCGGGCGGGCCACTACATCCACTCCTGTCCGGTAAAAGAGCAGGCCCGGTAGTAAGTATGAGGCTACTATCGGGTGGGATCTCCGCCGTGAAGCCCTCATCACCATCATCGACCCTCCTCCCGGTAAGACTGAGATGGCAGACGTTGACGCACTGCACCAATGCACTACTGGATTCGGGAGCGGAGGGTAATTTCATGGATTTTAAATTGGCGGTTCAACTGCAGATCCCCATCACTCCCCTCTCGCACCAGATCACCGTCAACGCACTCAATGGACAAGAACTTCCCCGAATCTCTCATTCCACCGAAAGTATCACCCTCATCACTTCTGGCAATCACACTGAAACCCTCTCATTTCTCCTCATGGACTCACCACTGGCACCAGTGGTTTTGGGACACTGTGGCTCTTTAAACACAACCCCCGGGTCGACTGGTGCACTAACACAATTTCCACATGGAGTAACCACTCATGAATCTTGTTTAGTGTCTGCCTGTCCCTCTGTGTCTGGTTCTGTGTTTCAGAGTAAGGCAGCAGATTTGTCTAACGTGCCCGCGGAGTACCTCGACCTGAAGGAAGTGTTCAGTAAGTCCCGTGCTGCTTCTCTCCCTCCGCATCATTCCTATGACTGTGTGATAGATCTACTGCCAGGTAAGACTCCGCCTAAGGGCAAACTTTACTCTCTTTCTGTTCCTGAGAGGGAGGCCATGGAGAAAAATATATTTCTGATTCTCTGGCCTCTGGGTTCATCCAGCCTTCCTCTTCTCCTGCGGGGGTGGGGTTCTTTTTCGTTGGAAAGAAGGATGGTTCTCTGCGACCTTGCATTGACTACCGAGAGCTGAACAATATCACGGTAAAGAATTCTTATCCTTTGCCATTGATGTCTTCAGCTTTCGAGAGGTTGCAGGGAGCATTCATTTTCACGAAACTGGACTTACGCAATGCATATCATTTGGTTCGCATCAGGAAGGGGGATGAATGGAAAACTGCTTTTAATACCCCCAGGGGGCACTTTGAATATTTGGTTATGCCCTTCGGGCTTTTCAACAGCCCAGCGGTTTTCCAGGCCCTCGTGAATGACGTGTTGAGAGACATGGTAGATCAATTTATATATGTTTACCTGGATGATATATTGATTTTCTCTTCGTCTCTCCAGGAACACGTTCAACACGTCAGGCGAGTGCTCCAGAGACTCTTAGAGAATGGGCTTTTTTGTCAAGGCGGAGAAATGCTCGTTTCATGCACAGTCTGTTCCCTTCCTAGGGTACATCATCTCTTCTGAGGGAGTGCGCATGGACCCTGACAAGGTTAAGGCTGTGGTAGATTGGCCAAATCCAGATTCCCGTAAGGCCCTACAGCGGTTTCTGGGGTTCGCCAATTTTTACCGGCGTTTCATTCGCAACTTCAGCCAACTAGTCGCACCTCTGACTGCCTTGACCTCCCCCTGAACGACGTTCAGGTGGTCGAACACTGCCGAGGCAGTGTTCACCAACCACAAGAGTCGCTTCGTTTCGGCTCCCATTCTCGTCACCCCTGACCCCACACGTCAGTTCGTGGTGGAGGTCGACGCGTCGGAGGTGGGAGTAGGAGCAGTGCTTTCACAATGCGCTTCCTCAGACGATAAGATGCATCCCTGCGCATTCTTTTCTCATCGATTATCGTCTGCCGAACGTAATTATGACATTGGTAATAGAGAGTTGTTAAGTTAAGTTAGCGTTGGAGGAGTGGCGTCATTGGTTAGAGGGGTCTGGGGTACCTTTTATCGTTTGGACCGACCATAAGAATCTTGAATATATCAGATCAGCTAAAAGACTCAACTCCAGGCAGGCTCGGTGGGCTCTTTTTTTCGGACGTTTTGATTTTGCTCTCTCGTACCGCCCTGGGTCTAAAAACATCAAACCCGACTCTTTATCTCGTATTTTTGATCCACCCAAATGCCCAGTCACTCCCGAGTGTATTATACCTGAGAAAGTTGTCATCTCCACTCTGGTATGGGAGATCGAATCGAAGGTCAAGACAGCCTTAGAAGGGGTAACGCCTCCGCCTGGTTGCCCACCGAGTCGTTTGTTTGTGCCGGAGGGGTTACGGTCCGACGTTATTCGATGGGGTCATTGTTCCAACGTGGCTTGTCATCCAGGAGTGACTCGCACTAGTTTTCTAGTTAAGGAACGATTCTGGTGGCCACTTATGGCTCGCGACATTCATGATTTTGTTTTGGCTTGTTCAGTCTGTGCCACTGGTAAGACATCTAACCGACCCCTAGACGGGTTACTTCGACTGCTGCCTGTCCCTTCGAGACCCTGGTCCCATATCGCTCTAGATTTTGTCACCGCCCTCCTGCCCTCTAATGGCATGACGGTTGTTTTAACTGTAGTGGACCGGTTCTCGAAGGCGGCACATTTCATCCCCTTGCCCAAATTACCTTCAGCCAAGGAGACAGCGGTCACAGTCATAGATCACGTCTTTTGGTTACATGGCCTCCCGATGGACGTGGTCTCTGACAGGGGTTCCCAATTCGTATCCAAATTTTGGCAAGAATTTTGTAAATTACTGGGGGCCACGGTCAGTCTGTCCTCGGGCTATCATCCCCAGAGCAATGGTCAGTCTGAGCGAGCCAATCAGGACCTTGAGAGAATGTTGCGATGTCTGGTTGCCAAGAATCCGTCCTCCTGGAGCCAACAGCTCTCTATGGTGGAGCACGCCCACAATTCATTGCCAGTGTCATCCACGGGCCTCTCGCCATTTAAGTGTAGTTTAGGTTACCAGCCACCAATTTTTCCTAGTCTGGAATCCGAAGTCGCGGTCCCCTCCGCTCACGCATTCGTCCAGAGGTGCCGCCGTACTTGGACTAGAGCCTGTGAGACTCTACTCCAAGCAGGGGGGCGCATGAAGGCCAAGGCCAATCGCCACCGGTCAAAGCCTCCCGTTTACGTCGTGGGTCAAAAAGTGTGGCTTTCTACTAAGAATATTCCTCTCCGCTCCGTGTCTAACAAGTTAGCTCCCAAATTCATTGGCCCGTTTCCTGTCACCAAAATTATTAGTCCGGTGGCAGTCCGACTCAAACTTCCTCCGGCGTACAGGAGAATTCACCCCGCCTTCCATGTGTCTAAAATCAAGCCCGTGTTTTATTCTCCCAGTAATCCGCATGCCCCGGTCGTATTAACGCTGCGACTCGTAGATGGGGAACCCACATATTTGGTAAACTGCATTCTGGACTCGAGACGGAGGGGACGCGGATTTCAGTACTTGGTGGACTGGGAGGGTTACGGTCCGGAGGAGAGAAGTTGGGTTCCTGCTAGGGACGTTCTGGATCAGTCCCTTATCGATGATTACAAAACGACAGGTAAGGTTGTCTGGGAACGCCAGGAGGCGTTCCTAGGGGGAGGGGTACTGTCACGGTTCATGAATCAGCTGTCTCACACTGAGGTGTCTGTGTGAGTGTAATTGTGTGGGTGTGGTTACTCATTGTGTTGATTAGTGTCACCAGCTGTCGTTGATTTCACCTCCCTTTATTTGTCAGTAAATTTCCCTCTCATGTTGTCAGATCGTTGTGGTTGTTCCCTGGTGTGCGTCCTGTTCTTGTGTCTTGTCAAGCCCAGTTCTCCGTTGGATTTCGTGAGTTCTTCGTGTCGTTTGGATTTCGTCAGTTGCTCGTGTCGTCTGGATGTTCCATGGTTCCTGGGTTTCTCTTCACGCTCTTCACTGCACAGACATAGATCACGTCTTTTGGTTACATGGCCTCCCGATGGACGTGGTCTCTGACAGGGGTTCCCAATTCGTATCCAAATTTTGGCAAGAATTTTGTAAATTACTGGGGGCCACGGTCAGTCTGTCCTCGGGCTATCATCCCCAGAGCAATGGTCAGTCTGAGCGAGCCAATCAGGACCTTGAGAGAATGTTGCGATGTCTGGTTGCCAAGAATCTGTCCTCCTGGAGCCAACAGCTCTCGTTGTGGTTGTTCCCTGGTGTGCGTCCTGTTCTTGTGTCTCGTCAAGCCCATTTCTCCGTTGGATTTCGTCAGTTCTTCGTGTCGTTTGGATTTCGTCAGTTCCTCGTGTCGTCTGGATGTTCCATGGTTCCTGGGTTTCTCTTCACGCTCTTCACTGCACCTCCCTTTATTTGTCGGGAAATTCCCTCTCATGTTGTCAGATCGTTGTGGTTGTTCCCTGGTGTGCGTCCTGTTCTTGTGTCTCGTCAAGCCCAGTTCTCCGTTGGATTTCGTCAGTTCTTCGTGGCGTTTGGATTTCGTCAGTTCCTCGTGTCGTCTGGATGTTCCATGGTTCCTGGGTTTCTCTTCACGCTCTTCACTGCACCACCACCGGATCGCCATCTCGTCCCTGCTTCACCACCACCACCTGATTGTTTGTCCCAGGCCTGTGTCTTTACTCTGACCCTCATTATTATTAAAGTTGTTAACTTGCATCTCGCATCCTCTCATTATTCATCACAGTATGTGACAAATAAAAATCTTGAATCTAGTTAGGTTTGACTCCCTCAGTTGTCCTCAGTGTGAAAAGATGGATCTCAAAATCATACAGTCACTGCTGGAAAGGGTTCAAATATGCAAAAGATGCTGGAAAACTTAAGAATCTGCAGGACCTGAATATTTTTCTGAACAACAGTGCTCAGTTTAACTGTTCAGAACAAACGTGGGACTCATGAACAACCATCACAAAACATAAAACCAGTCGTTGATCATCCAGGTAACCACACACAGTATTAAGAAATAAGAGTTCCCAAACTTTTGAATGGGGTTATTTTAATAATTTCAGCTATTTTCTTGTCTTGTGGACTAAATGTAAACATCTTTTATGTAAAATATCTTATTCAGGACAGTACTAAATAAAAAATAACATGCATTTTGTATGATGTCTTTTATTATGTAAAAATTATTCACATTTTCACAGATTCTGCAAGGGGTTCCCAAACTTTTGCATGCCACTGTATAAGTTGCGTCAATTTAAAAAGAAAAAAATAGGGTCGCTATTAAAAAACTTGAAAACCACTGATGTAGAGGCACGTATTTCCAATGAGCCTATGTTGCAACAACAAACAACAGATATAGAAACAAAGTATTAAGCAAACACTTATGCGCTACTGCCTTCTCTGCTGACTAATTGGTTCAGCTACATCAGTCTTATCTTTAGACACGCACATTTACCGGCAGTTACTAAGAAACTTTGTCAGCATTTACCTCTTTTTTTTTTTTTTTTTGTAAGATTGAAAATGATCAAAGACTTCTTCTTTCCTGTCCCAAACCTATCTTCCATAACAAAAGGGCGATTTGGCATTACTGAAGGCACAGAGGTGCTGATTATGTACTAACTAGTCTTGATTCAACATTAACACTGAAGTGCTACCTATTTCAATATAATATACGTCACAGTGACAACATGGCAAATGTAGTATGTCCAGATTACATCCATACAACACACATTCATATTACATAAAACATACTCTTATAGTGGTCGTGAAATAATTATTTATTTTAAAAAACACCTACTCAAGAATATGCGACTTCAGATGCAGCCAATGAAATGGTGTGTTTACGGAACACTACAGTGATTGTTTTCATATCATTATAAATTAATTAGTTTGTTAACTAGATGCTGCATTAGTAAAGGACAGGCTGAGAGGTTGCTAACATTAGTAGTAGCCACCTCAACCTTAAAACAATGTAATGAAAGTACACTCAAGTCCGACCCAAATGTTTAATGTCATGATGGTTACCATCAATTTGCATTAGTTTGTGTCCAGTTGGTGTCTTCTATGCATTTGTTAAGCCAGCGAAGTTGCTAGTGACGTGAAATATCTGAATGCGAATTTCAAATTCATCTATGCCACTTTTTCATTCTTGAAGTGCACTTTTGCCTGTTTGGAGATAATATAAATTATTTCAGACCGCCGCTTGAACTGTGTAGATATTTAAAGATGACCAGAAAAATGGGTCCCCTCTTACCATCTGCCCCATGGATGATCTTGCCGGATCCACTCCTGACCTAGATCCCAGCCCACCATCTCCTCACGGTATGGAGCATAAGCCCAAGCCCACCGATGACGGATAGCCAGAGCCCAACCCATCAGACCAGGTGCGAGAGCCGGCTACAGTGCCCACCGTAAGGGAGAGAGCCGCGGACGGTGTGAGCGTGGAGTGGAGTGGAGCCCCCTGCATTGCGGCTGAGAGTGAGCTGAATATGGAACACCAAAAGGGCCAAAATAAGGAGGTGGATCTTATAGATTGGGAATCGGAACTGGAAATTGAACTGCCCCCTCTTCTCACTCTGTCGTTTCCGCTGGTCCCGTCCAGCCCTCCTTTGTCCTTGGTTTCCACGTCCAGCCCTGAGGGGGCTTCCAATCCTCCAGTGTCTGCTCCTAGAAAGTGTCCTCCAGTGCCCACTCCTAGAAAGTGTCCTCCAATGCCCGCTCCTAGAAAGTGTCCTCCAGTGCCCGCTCATAGAAAGTGTCCTCCAGTGCCCGCTTCTAGAATGTGTCCTCCAGTGCCAGCTCCTCCAAAATGCCTGCCCTCCCACCCGCTCCTGCATCCTCCACCGCTGTCGTCTGGTAGCCCCTCTGCTCACCCTCAGCCCACCATCTATGCGGCCATTCCTCCTCCATGGCTCCTCCCACCGTTGGCTCCACCTTGGGCCGCTGTTATGGCTGTGGCCTGCTGGACTCCTCCTGGCTCCTCCCTCCATCTCCTCCCTGGCTCCTCCCTCCGTGGTCTCTGTCTGCCAGCCCCCTCCCGGGGGTCTGTCCTCCACTGGAGCCTCCTCCCAAGTTCCTACTTGCGCCTCACAGTGACAGACACAGTGGGTGTGGCTTTTATTAACAGAAAATAAGGAAACGTAAGGAAAGAAATAAAAGTGTCCAAAGGGGAAGAGTGTCCAAAATAAACAGGGAATCTGGTGTCCTCGTTGTGCTGCGGAGTTCATGTAGGTGGGGCAGTGTTCAGGAAGGAAGGGTCCAGGTAAGGGGCAGAGTCCGGCGGCCACACCCGCTCCCCTCTTCAGTCCGGGGCGCGAGGGGCGGCGGCTTCTTTCAGCGGCCAGACGGCCCGTTATTTTGGCCCGACGGCCATGTAACGGGTGCGGCAACTCACGTCTCTGGCGGTGCGGGAGTCCCTCTACGAACCCTTCCTAGACCCACGAGGACACCAGCGTGCATGCATGAGGAAGAGACCGGTCTCCCGAGGAAAGGCGCTCTCGGCATTTAAACAGCGGTGGTGATGAGCCTCGAATTACATCAGGTGTGCCCCATCACATGCTGCCAGCCCTGGCTCGTCCAGCGCCCCTCCTCTCTCACACATCCATTCCTCTCAGGAGCCTGGTGAAGTGCGGTGATTAAGGGACGGGGTGACGATGATAATTAGGGGGGAGGCAGCCAACTCGTCACACATGTCCCAGGTTAAATACTGATTTTCCCACACCTGTCAGTTCCCTCATTATCCTGCCTTTATTACCCATGTCCTTTCAGTTCAGTTTTGTCGGGTCTACAAGTCAGTGCGTGTGTCTTCCTCCTGTTTCCTTTGTTGGATTTACCCATGTGTTGGATTAATAAAGACTTTCGCTTATCCTTGGCTCCGTGTTCCTTCCTGCACAGTAGAGTGACACAAGGATACAGCGTAATCTACTAGAGTCAATTATTACAGAGTAAAACAGAATACAATGAAATGTAACAATTTATTATCAGTCAGGTAAATATGTATTATGCCAATTACATAGCAAATTCAAAGATATCAAATCAATACAATACATCAAATTCTCGAAAATAAATCTAAGAGTAAGATGCATACCTGGCTTTTACGAAAATACATAGAATGAAGTGTGTGGACACACTTCATACCACAGGCTCATTCTGGCTACAGAAGGCCCCGACCCTTTTGCTGCAATCCTTTAAATACAACACCAAGATAAAACATCCCCCAAATGGAGGCATGTACAAACAATTAGAATTTGCATTAAGCCAGGTGCCAGACCTGGGTGATTTACACCTCAATGGGAACAGAAGGTAATTTGCAAGGAAGACCCTGGGAAAGGGCACTCCCATTACAGGTAAGCAAAATATCTCTTAACTCTTAAGATCTGAATTATCTTTTAGTCTATTTTTGTAAGATTGAGACCATTGTACCACGCGCCCTGAGACTATTCAAATGATACCAAACATGACTGTAAATATTACTTGCATTCATGTAGAACATAATACTATTGACCATTCTGAGTGAACCAAGTAAAGGGAGGATGGGTAGGAGGAAGGAAGGGGATGAGAAATAACTGATATGTGAGAGAGGCGTTTCCTGCACCTCCACTCTGTGGGGTGTCTCGAAGACGCCCGTGTATGTTTGTATTGTCTGTTTCTCAGGAGATCAAAGTATCTGAGGTTCTTTGAGGTTCTTTCATCTTTACAATTGCTTCAAGTAGTAACCAGTGGCAAGTGCCACTAGTTAGCACAGAGCAGCTGGTGAGTTGAGTACAAGTTTGTAAGGCATTATTTGATCTGTAAAACTCAAGTGTGATTTAAAACCATATGAACATATGATCATTGACATACAAGTGACTGCATAGTTAATGATTTAAATTAAACATATTAATTAATGTTTGTTTAAAAATAATTTTCATTGTTTAATAATATTGAATAGTTGCCAAATTGCTTATTTTCCACACATGTAAGCAATGTTCCTTCTAAATTTTTTTCTTGCTGAGCAAAACTTTTCTCTATTGGTCAGACATTTTGGCAACCTGAGCAAAAACATTCTTTATACCTTTATATCTGTACAGCGGACACACACACACAAAGTGTGTAACTTTTAACTTTAAAGTGCTTTTTATATTTGATTGACTCTTTTTAGAGTTCTCTCATTTTAGGTTACTTGAGAAAGCATTTATTATTATTTTTTTTTACAGTGCTGTTCCACCAAGAAATTCTATTAAAAATAATTTTTTTAAAAACCCTCACACAGAACAGTTCAATTCTTTATAATAATGTAATGTAATGTAATATAATTAATATATAGCTAATATTTAAAAAGTGAAGCAGAATTCCCTTTTTGAGATCAACTATTTATGTCTTATAATTTATTTAAAAATATATATATATTTTTTATAAATATTTAAAACAATATTTAAAAAGTATAGTAGAGTTTGCACACTGCTACACCTGTAAATGTGTAAGAGTTTTGTTACTGTTCTGTGTCCATCATCTGCTATTTCCAGCACTTCATCAAGCCATTCTTCTTTAAAACATGATGACGTTTTATTTCACATGTCATTGTGTTTGCGTTGGCTCTTGTGTTGAGCTATTTCGTCTGCAACCATTAATGAATTCGATCTCTACAGTGACTGATTTTGCGCAAATGTCTTGTCTTTCTATGAAACCTGTAAACCGCATTCGCCGGTTCTAACTCTATAGCAACACCAACTCTATAGTGGCTTGCAATTATTTCGCTTTTACTAGAATTCAGTCAAATGGTTTTCTCAATTAATTTTTGCATCTGTCACATTATTTCTTCTGTCGCGACTGCGCAGCTTAGAGGGAACATTGTTCGTAAGTCACTTTGGATAAAAGAATCTGCTAATTGAATGAATAAATGTTTGATGCTGATAATATATGATATTTACAGGATAAGCAGAGGACTATGGACAGCAGCAACTCAAGCAAAATGGACCAGACATGTACTGATTATGTTTCTGACAATGTCTACAAAGATGTTAGTCAGAATTGTTTTGATGAGCTGAGGAATTTTACGAGAGTGAGTTCTCTGGTCTTCTACTACCTGACCTTGATCCTCGGCGTTCCTGGAAATGCATTTGTCATGTATGTTGCTGGATTGAAGATGAAGAGGACTGTTAATACAGTAGGGTTTCTCAATCTAGCGATTGCTGACTTCTTCTGCTGCCTTCTCACTCTTTACTACGTAACCAAGAGCGCTTTTGGCTACTGGCCGTACGGATCCATAATGTGCAAGATTCTCCCCTTCATTATGTTCATCACCATGTTTGCCAGTGTTTTCACCTTGAACTTGATTAGTCTGGATCGGTTTGTTCAGGTGATCACGCCGGTTTGGGCTCAGAATCATCGCAGCTTGTTCATCGCACGACTGTCCTGTGCAACGGCTTGGATTCTGGCTTCAATTCTTAGTCTGCCTTTCATGGTGTTAGCAACGTTTTACACAAAAAATAATGAAACATACTGCCTGTATCATCAACTTGATGAATACCATTTTAAATTGTTTGGAAGGTTTAGCATAATCAGATTTGTGTTTGGCTTTTTGGTTCCTCTCATATGCATCACAACATGCTACGGATTCATCGCACGCAAGTTAGGCAGGAGTCATTTTTCACTCTGGACGAGCGTTTCGCATCATGTTTGCTGTAATCGTGGCCTTTTTTCTGTGCTGGATGCCGTATCACATAATAGATTTGATAATAATGTATGGAAAGAAATCCAGTTCCTCGGTGGCTGAGGCAGTGTATCCGTTGGCCGTCTCTTTGGCGTATTTCAACAGCTGTCTGAACCCCATTCTGTATGTTTTCATGGGGCAGGATTTTAAGAGCATCGTTAAACTTTCTCTAAGACGTGTTTTTGAAAGAGTTTTTCTCTGAGGAGGAAACACAAACATCACAATCCACACAGTCACAACAAATGCACCCAGTGTAGTTAAGAAGATATCAACTCATTTATACTGAGTTTTCTGATTGATTTTTATTTCTATTCTAATAATGTTCTAATTATTTCCTTTCTAAATTCATCAACTCCAAGTCAGCAAGTCATCTAACTCTTATTCATCATTCCTGTGTGTTTCTCTCTGTGTTGTTGATGTATTTTCAGTGACTGGTGATATGTGAACTATCATCAAAGCTTAACATCACAATGATGAAATACTGATGCTTGATTAACTTTTTTGGTTGCTATCAGCTTAGAAAAAGCTTGTAATATTTCAGTAATAATGGCATGTGATTTCTATGTTGAATTCATGAAGAAAAATTAAAAATGTAATTTAAAGGTTGCAATTGTGAATATAACAAAAACTCTCCCTTATCAGAGTGATTTAGTCATTTTGTTGTTTTTCTACTTTATTGTTATGGAGTTATGGAGTTGATAACTCAAAAGCAAAGCCCATGATGTATAAACATTGTTTTAAATATAAAATGCAAAAAGTAAAATTTTTATCATTATTGTAATATTCATTGAACCTTTAATTCACTTGTAATTTGAATTTTTTTTTATTTAAAATGAGGACACAAATTTGGAGGAAATTACTAAGAAAACGCTGCAACAAAACAACTTCCTCCTTTTCATCATGACAGGAAAGTGACCAGGAGACACTTGTTAAATTAAATGTCAGATAAATATTTTAAGATTCCAAATACTTTTACTGCCAAATGCCTTATCATAAATGCAAATGAAAATAAAATTAATGTGAAAATGTTCTCTTATAAAACTTTCTGTACTATAAAATGCTATAAAAGTGACCTGATTCTGGATCAGTGTGAGCAGTATTAATTCTGCACGTCTTTTGTAGTATAAATAGTGTGAGTAGTTTATTCATATTGTTATTATTGAGCTTGCTAAGTCTAAAATACTGAGAACCTACATGTGTTTGCCCCATGTGGTGCAAAGGATTTATGACATCATGTCTCATATGATGGCAAAAGAGCAAACTATTAGGCTATTCTTAAAGAGGGAAATGTCGTAAAACAGAGTTGAACAGAAAGTGAGTAACCATGACAAATTATGAATAGTGTTTTTCTCAGTTGTACATATAACTGTCTATTGTTTATATATCTGTACATACAATTGTCAATTTGTATATTTTTATTTCTTATTTACTTGTTCTATTTTTTTTCTGTTCTGTCATTCTGTTACACTGTGGAAGCTTCTGTCATGAAAACAAATTCCTTGTATGTGTAAACATGCCTGGCAATAAAAGCTCATTCTATTCTATTCTATTCTATTCTATTCTATTCTATTCTATTCTATTCTATTCTATTCTATTCTATTCTCAGAAAAAGCATAAAGCATTAAAAGTCCACACAGTAAATGTATGATATTTAGCTTTTATTAAAAACAAGACTCTATTCTATGTAACACAAAGAGCCTTATATGAAAGACAGATGCTTGATTGCAGGATCAGATTGAGTTTAATGGTGTATGTCTGCAACAGCGTTTTTCTCTCCCACAGCTTCTTTCTGTAAAATATTTAAGGTTGTTTAAGTTAAATATTTAGACTTTCATACTTTGGATTCTTGTGAAGTGCATTAGAGAAGTGCTTTTGGTTTAAAATAATTCAAGCCGTCTAAACTCTTAAAATCCCTTGAACCCTCTGAGCTCTTCTTATTTGTTGCTCTCTCATGCTCTCGATCACATGCTGGTTCCGACAAAAACTGAAGCCTCTGGACCCACTTCTCACGTAACCTGAAAGAAAACATTGAGGATTTATTGCTGTATGCACACATAGACTTTACTGTAACACAGTCATTTGTTGCCACAGGTTAAGAAGGTCCTACATACACAAAACTCTTCTTAATGATGATACAAGTGATTTTGGAGAGTTTGGATCTCAGCAAATATATTTCATTTTTATGAACAGTTAAACATTCACTAATTAATTTGAAATCTAAATTACCATTCAAAAGTTTGGAATAAAAAATATGTTTTTAAGGTTTTTGAAACAAGTCTCCTTTGCTCAACAAGGCTTTAATAATAATAATAATAATAATAAAAAGTGATGTGACGTACAGCCAAGTATGGTGACCCATACTCAGAATTCGTGCTCTGCATTTAACCCATCCAAAGTGCACACACACAGCAGAGAACACACACACACACACACACACACACACACACCTGTAGAAGTGGGCAGCCATTTATGCTGCGGTGTCCGGGGAGCAGTTGGGGGTTCGGTGCCTTGCTCAAGGGCACCTCAGTCGTGGTATTGCCGGCCCAAGACTCAAACCCACAACCTTAGGGTTAAGAGTCAAACTCTCTAACCATTAGGCCACGACTTCCCCACACATGACTTTCCTTTTGATCAAAAATACAGAAAAAAAAGTAAAATTGTAAAATATTGTGATTTTACTGTTTTCTTTGTGAATATTTTATAAAATGCAATATATTTCTGTGATCAAAGCTGAATTTTCAGCATCATTACTCCAGTTTTCATTGTTTTATTATTCTTAATAAGTGTTTTATATTTTATTATTTTTTGATTGTTTTTTTTTAGTTTTTTTTGGTGGAGTATTAAAAATACATGGTTCTCATTATTATCAATGCTAAAAACTATTTTTTTATTTTTTTTATTTTGTGCTTAATATTTTTGTGTGGAAATGGAAGAATGTGTATTTCAAATAGAAATATTATACAGTATAACATTATAAATGTATTTTTTGATCAATTGAATGCATCCGTGCTGAGAAAAAAATAAAAAATAAAACGTAGCATCATGGTTTTTACAAAAATATGAAGTAATTAAGTTTTCAACATTGATGATATTTTTTTTTCTTACAGCAAATCAGCATATTAGAATGATGTCTGATGTGAAGTGTGTATTTGATATTTATATTGATTAATTTTATGTATATTTTTATATTAATATTTTATAACGTATTTAATATAATTTATAACTAAATAACTAGAAGTTATGTTATGTAAAATTACCTGGTTAATCTTTTGAAATGTTTCATAAAAATAAACAAAATTTTATAATGCAATATTGCAGAATAGAATTTAATATTTTCAAATAGGTTGCATAATAACAAAACCATTTTAGTTCATTTTTTATTAGCCACTTCTATAATAATCTACTTTTGACACTACTGTAAATTCTGATTTACATGTAGCCCGGTTCAAAGTAACTTCTCCAACATTGCTCAGATTTGGATCTGAGTATTAATAAACCCTTGGATTTGCTATGAAGCCTGGTGCGGTTCATCTGTATGAACAATGTATTCATTACACACTCAGAAAGCTGTCCTTGTGTCTAAAGCTGTTTCTACTGCAACACACACTGCCTTTGATTTAAACGAGCTCCAAAGCCTGGAGATTTGTACCAGTGTATGTGCTAATCCACATGACCTTCCTGAAGGAAACACTAGAGGGCAGCAAAAAAAACAACAGAAGCCTGTCTGGATTTGATGACTTTCATTGTGATGCTTTTCATTTCCCAAAAGCCAGAAACTGTTTATGGATCCTAAACTAGGTCAGAAAAAACAATTATGAGTTTTTCATTCCAGCAAGTTGGCTTTTGTGACTCAAGGTCATTTATCAATATTATCTTTTCATTTCAGTTCATTCGCGACCTAATCTTTCCTTGCAATTACCACCCAAGAAAATTAGCTTGAAAAGTGACAAATGGAAAGAAAAGCAACACATTGGATGAAGTTATTCTGTAGCAGCAATTATCAAAGAAGAGATCTGATTCTCTGTGATACACACTTGGATAAAGCGCTGTTCTTCATTCTCGAGTCTTCATTTCCCATCTTCTGAATGTGGCTTTCGATCTTCTCTTCCCAATACTTCTTCAGCCCGTATTTATCATGAATAAGTGCCAAATTAATCATCTGAAACAATGAAAACGGGTGAAGAATAGCTGTGCATCAGTGATCATCAGTATTCCTCCCAACTATAATGAATCGTCATCTTTCATCGGAGCATGCAATATCTGTAGATCAGGGCTGGACGAGGAAACCAAGGATGAATGAGGGCTTGGATGGGACCAGCGGAGACGACGGAGAGGGGAGAGGAGAGAGGGGGCAGAGGGGGCAGTTCAACTTCCCGGTTCCGGCTTTCTCCCTCGCGGCAGGCGGTGTTGCCGGCTCACCACACCGGGACTGACGTCATGGCGTCTGGCTCCACGGCGCTCCTCAGATCTGACGCTCTATGTGGCGATGGCTCGTCGTTCACGGTGGGGGCTGGCTCTCGGTCAGCGGTGGGCTCGGGCATGCGCTCCACACATCGGGGAGATGGTGGGCTGGGCTCTGGGTCCGGAGTGGACCTTGCAAGATCCCTCATAGGGCAGCCGGTGAGAGGTGACCCGTTTCTCGCCAGAGTCCACTCCACGAATGTGGTGAATTCCTCCCGAGGACCATCTTCGGGACGACAAACACTCTGCACTCTCGGCGTTCAGGCTCGCCTCATAGAAAGCACAGAGCGCATCATCTGGGGTAGCTGGTGATGTGAGCTGGCAACAGGAACTGTCTGGTATGGTCCTCGAGAGATCGTCCTTCCTGCTCCGGTAGGAGGAAAGGCGAAATTCGGGCGAAGAGGGGATCCATGAAACACTATGGAAAGAAAAAAACTGAGGAAAAACCGGAAAGAAAACGGTAGGGTTGACAAACAGAGGTAACTGTTCTAGGTGGCGAGGGGAGGGGAGGAGGAGAGCGAGGAGACGGTATTCTGTCACAATCTGGTGCACGAGGGAACAATCGAGAGAACGAAGATGAAATAAAGTCTTTAATAATCCACAAAGAGGGTACTCCACAGAGAGGGTATGAACACACATACACATCAAAGTAAACTCAATACCGGACAACCAAGACTGAACAGAGTACAACTTATAAGGGAAAACGTTAATGAGGATAATGACTGACACAACACCTGAACATAAATGACATAATCAAGGGAAAACAGAACCTAGGTCATACTGAAGCACATGTGGATGGAACACATGGAGGGAAAAAACACAAGGTAATGAATCCACAGGGGGTGACAAGAACATTATTTAAAGGTTACACTTTTTTTTAAATATTTTTATATTTATTTTTTTTTACTATTCCAACTTTATTTGTATTTTTTTAACCAAAATTTTGTTTTGCGTTTTTTGTCAAACTTTATTATTATTATTTTTTTTATTTTTTTTACCTGTATTCTACTGTATGTAATATATTAATTATGTTTTATTTAACATTTTTTAAGTTAATAGTACATAAAGTTAAACTAAATGAAAATGAGAAATGTTGCTTTGGTAAGCAGCTGAAATAAAAATAGATTTTATTTTATATAGTCTAGATTTTATTCAGTTAAAGTGTCTTTTTATAAGTTTACGGTTTTAAAGTAGTTAACTATAAAAACAGTGGGGTGGCGAGGAAATAGATTAATCATTTTTGTTGGCTTTAATTGAAATGGCATGGATTTCACCCGCCTGCTTTCCTGGGAATGGATTGGTGAGGATAAATGATGGAATTCCAGTAACAGTTTTGTCGTTTGGAGCAAAGGGAAACACTTGTTAGTGTTTAACTGAGCGTTCGCTTATTAATAGCTATATAAAAACTATGATTTGTAGTCTAATCCAATTTAAAAACAACTTTAACACATGTTTTACGATTAATTAATAATACATTTTAGGGATGTAAATTTTGTTTATGCACTTATTTACAAGCAGCGATTTAGAACATTTCTAACAAACTATATGCATGTTGTCCTTGAACCAGTCTTCCACTATAGATTTGCTTTGCTGCTGGTGTAAGTGCTCCAGTCCACTCACAGAAAGGGAGTGTCGAAATGTATGGGTTCCCTACTGATCTGGAGAGGAGAAAAACAATGATGCATCAAGTTTTGTTCAATTAACATTTATTTGTGTAGCACTTTTTAATATACACATTCTTTCAAAGCAGCTTTACAGAAAATGAATGTTTTTACATTACAAATAAGAGTTCTGTTAAACCAGGTGTAAATGTGCCCAAAGCAACGTGTCCATATGCAGGAAAAGTTTCTAAAATTAGGCTATAACAATCATGACAGTTAAAGTAGGGTTCAGAAACAATGAAATATATACAGAAACAATGAACCAAATTAAAGCAAGGGTTACATGGTGTTTGATCATGTTGCTGACAATGCAAAGACACGTTTACTCAAGTTTTGTATGTTTATTCAGAGTCAGCTTCATTCGAAATCCTCTCAAGGGGTCTCTGCACAGTGTTGTTGGGTCATCTGACAGACTTCGTAAGAGGCGGGATATAGTCAAGCAGGGGCAATATCTAGATTACACCATCAGAATGTTGATGGCAAATCAAAATAATGGAACTGGGACGTTTCATAAAGACACACAACGAACCGGGAGAGACTTGCCAAAAACCAGTGAAGGGACTCATTGTGAGGGTGATGTCTCTTTGCAGGGAGGCTTCTTTTTCTGCTTTTCCCTGATATAGCCTAGTTGTCACCATAATTATTGATGATCATTATATTCAGCCACAAACCTGAGGTTAAAACGCAAACCGCTAGTGTAGAGTAGCGCTTGTTGTTTTGTCTTTTCTATGATCACAAATGCGGGGACATGGTTTTATGTTACGCAGCACGATTGCAATTGCAACGCGTAAAACCACAGTAATAAGTCATTCATAATCACGTTAATATGTCCACACTGAAATGAAAACATAAACCCAATTATAACTCACAATATAACAGCCCACAAATATTTACATAAATGAAAAAAAAAAAAAATGTCATTGACTCCCACATAACATGCATGACATACTTTGATTTGACTTGGACTTGACAATATCCACTATCATTAGTAACCAAGGAGCAAAAAAGGCATGTGGAGAATATAAATAAGGCTATTTTTTTCAGGAGTTGAATCTTTGAAATTTGGCATTTAACACCAACGCAGGCCTATCAGCAAACAAAAGGCATTCACATAAATTTTTTCTAAAACAAGAAAAAACATATTGTGCTTTATCATGGTCTAAATGTTTGCTATGTTTTAAACGGGAAACTATGGCCGCTGCGCTAAAGCTATGGAAAAATGAGTCGTTTAGAAGTGGAAAGTATTGGTGTAAACTAGGGCTAACACTCAGGGCCAATTATATAGGGGAATTGAGGCCATGTGCGAAGTTGACGTGTGAGGCCCTCTTCAATTTCATGTGGTGTGTGATGTGTGTCGGTGGTGGTGGGGGTGGTGGGATTCGCTATTAGTAACGAACAAAACTTTACATGCATCATGATTGAGTGTGATGCTGTGCTCACTGACATGCTTGCGCGACGATAATCACGGTCACGCACACGCTCATAAGGATCTCTACTGCATAATAATAATTATGATAAATAACTAATAATATAATAATAATAAAGCAAGTTAAAAAGTAAATAATAAATGCGAAACTAAGTTTGTCTACGTTTGTAGGAACAAGGTATATATGAAGAGTTCAGATGCAAAACGGCTCTGAGGTGTCATCCCACCCGCCCAACATTTTCTTCTAAAGTGATTATGTTCCTATGCTTCTATTATGCTTTATGTTCAGTTACTTTACTTTAATAGGAAAGAAAATAAACTATTAATTGCCATTTAAAGTGAAATTACTGAATTACCCATGGAGAGCCTGATAAAAATGCTAAATTTAGCAAGAAATTTTTTGACGGTACAGAGGATTTTGCATCTGAAAACTCTTCATATGAAAGTAGTAATCAGTTTACACTATTTGAAAAACTATTATTATTTTAAAATGTGCACACTTACTCTGATTCGTATGTCTAATAGTCGAAAAACGCAAAACGGCTCTTGTCACATTAATTATTGAGTTAATCGAATCATGATCACATATTTTCAATTCAAAAATGGAGAAAATTTCATTAAAAAAAGTTGCGTAGGTTTAACATCAGTAGATGCATTATTTACTATTGGTCGCTAAACATTCTATGTCATATAACAGTATTCTAGTTACAGTACTACAACTTTCCAAACAAACTTCTGAGTTACGTTGTGACCCCCCCCCCACCAGAGTGACAGTAAGACCTGCATTCTTTGATTGACTGGCCATCTCGATTAATTATGACATGACGGGCGCCGTTGGACACTGAAGGCAGACCAGACTAGAGCCTGCACGGGGCCTCAACAGTCTTAGACCTAGCCCGAGATAGACTCAGGACCTCGACCGCCCGGGTCCACAGCTGACATATAATACTATATATATATAGTGGTACGGAAAGTATTCAGACCCCCTTAAATTTTTCACTCTGTTATATTGCAGCCATTTGCTGTATTGGACAGGTGAGAGCCAGGCTGTTTTCTCCACACATAAAGCTTAGAATTAAGGCCAAAAGTTTCATCTTGGTCTATCAGGACAGAGAATTTATTTCGTACATCTTGGAGTCCTTAAGGGTTTTTTCAGTGTCTTGCACTGAGGAGAGGCTCCGTCGGGCCACTCGCAATAAAGCCCCGATGGTGGAGAGCTGCATGTGGTGAATGTCTAAACGTTCTCCCATCTTCCCGACTGCATCTCTGCGAGGAAGGGTTTGGTCATCCCCAAACGTCTTTCATTTACGGATATGGAGGCCACTGTGCATTTAGGAACATTAAGTGCAGCAGAATTTTTTTTGTAACCTTGGCCAGATCTGTGCCTCTGCCCCAATTCTGTCTCTGAAGCTCTTCAGGCAGTTCCTTGGACCTCATGATTCTCATTGCTCTGACATGCACTGTTGAGCTGTAAGGTCTTATATAGGGGGACAGGGGTGGCTTCCTAATCAAGTCAAATACAGTGTAATCAAAACCACAGCTGGACTCAAATGAAGGTGTAGAACCATCTGCAAGGATGATCAGAAGAATGGACAGCACCTGAGTAATATATTAGTGTCACAGCAAAGGGTCTGAATACTTCGGACCATGTGAGATTTCAGTTTTTCTTTTGTCCTAAATCTGCAAAATGTCACTTCTGTGTTTTTCTGTCAATATGGGGTACTGTGTGTACATAATGAGAAAAAAAAAAGAACTTAACCATGATTTTAGCAAAGGATGCCTGCAATATAACAAAGAGTGAAAAATTTAAGGGGGTCTGAAACTTTCTGTACCACACGGTATTAGTTTTATTTTAAAAACATTTAACAACCAGGGCCACGGCAGACAGTTATGAGCCTCTGTTTGATCAATTTAGCCTCTCAATCATCAAGACGTGCCTAAAAAAAACTATAGCCTAGATATAAAAACAGTTCAAGATGTTTACACGTGAAACCTAGATAGATGTATTTATAAATTGCGCTTACCACTAGTTTGTGCATAGAGTGGGAAGCTTAAGAGCGCTCTGAAGGACATGGAGACACCAGTACAATCACTTGCATTTTTTTCAGTGGATATGCTGTCATTTTTGCTCAATAGGTAAACCCGCATCGTTAACCGCTAAATAATTCAAATATCTCCTTCCTATTTCGCTGATAAGCGTGCATTGCGCCATTACATTGCGCTGGCTTAAGCCTATTGGTGCGACTTCGAAGCGCTGAAACCTTGAAATACAAAGCTGCTACTGCTGCGGGACGGCAAACGATAAAACGTTCGCTTGACTGCGTGTTGTTTCCTTCGGCGTGGCAGTTTTGATGGACGATAGATGCAAAATATATAAAACAAGGAGAAGCCTAAAATGAAGCCTGATGCTACGGTAACCCGTCGCGAGCTGACGCGTGAAAAGTGGCCATTAGCCTTGCGACCCGTGGGAAGTAAAAAGTCGGGGCGAGATGGAGGCCTAGACCAGCATTTTTACTGGAGAGTCTTATACTGTCAGCTATGTATTGTAGTCTTTCAAAGGACAAAACAATTGAAAAAACGGTAATAAAAATTACATAAGCACATAAGAAATGCAGGCCAGGAGGCGAGGCCTCTTAGAGTGCGGGGCTGGCGTGCAAACTGGCACAGCCCCTTGCTTTCTGGTACTGCTTACACTAAGTAATACCAGGCATGAACATTAAAGGTAAGAGTACCTTAGCGTTGCGGCATCAGTACACGAATCTGATTATAATCAGTGGATTCCGTATCGAGGCGTGCCCAGCACCCCATTCTCGAGCATCCCGTGAAAACACTAATCTAGAGCATTATTATAAGGCAAAGTATATGTTTTTGTATGCTATGGCAGGTTGAAGTTTGTAACCATTTTCTGTTTAATGTTCAATCTTCTTTAATAGTCCTGCAGTGTGACAAATTAAAATTAAATGAACAAATAAAAAGCAAAAGCTTGGTCTGTAAGTTGAAAATCAATATTTTCAAATTTATGGAAAAAATATCAATAAAAAGCAAAAATTTTCACTAAAAAATAATTTTCGCTTTATATAAGGGACATATAAATCTGAAAAGGAGGTGGAAAAAGTTGGATTAGGCATAAAAATAATGTCTTCAGAATGATTAATACATTGAGTAGCTGAGAGGTGAAAAAATATAGTTGTAATGTGGCTCAGAGGAAGACAGAAATCATGTATTTGTATGTTTCCGCTCTGTTACTGGAAAATGCAAAGATTTTTCACATTACAAATGGCTATGGCAGCTTCATATTTTGTGAAAAGTATGATGTTCTCCAACAAAACAGGCACTATTTTTTTGGAATCAGCAGCACCCAAAATGAGTAGAAATAAGTATTGGATTTCATTTGGCAAATATACAGTGCAAGCTAACATTTTATACAAAATGCAATAATTGCATAAAAATAAATAAAAATAAAAATAAAAATAAAATAAAATAAAATAAAATAAAATATAAAAGCAGAGTGTAGATGATGCACAAATACATTTTCATGTTTTGAAGCGGAAGTAAACCATGTTTTCTTCAAATAATTAATTTTTATTGTTGTTGTTGTTTATTTTTGTTTGTTTGTTTATCCTATAAAATGACATCCACACATTTTTATTCTCAAACCAATTGTTGGTCACTGTATCTTAAGATCTCGTTTGATTGTAATGATTCATTGAATCTCAATCTCCCTTCAGCTGCATATACAAGGATTCCTGTTCAAAATTAATACGAGGGCTGTTTTATCAATTCAGAAAATCTTTAGTGACAAGTCTTTCTGATCTTCTTTGGGAACTGTCAGTGTGTGTTTGTGTTTTGGGAGCTGGGGACGTCTCGTATTGTGTGAGCGTGTGTGTCTTGCAGGACTCTGTGAGCGTGATTGAAATTCGCCACGCAATCATAACCCCTTACTATGCCCCTACATGATCCTGCGGTAGGCGAGATGCCCTAGAAGCTGCTTGTCGCTATTCCAGTTTTCCGGCTCGTACAGATATCTGGGTTCATACCTGGTGCTTCCATCTCATAGCTTTTTAATGGGAGATAGCACAGCGCTCTGAAAGCTTCTCTAATACACAACACCACAGTGGTTTTACTGCAGTGCAGAGCTGCCACAAACTTCATCCAGTGACATTATTAGCTCTGATTCCTGGCAGAATCCTATTAATATTGCTTATATAACTAACATTACTATAATCATATTATAGTAATAGCGTATATAGTAGATATATATCTTTTATCAATGGTTAAAAACGCAGTGAACCAAGATGAAGTGGTCCACCATGCAAAATTAAAGATGAGCGCTTCTAAACGATTATTTTTGTAGATATATATATATATATATATATATCTATAGATAATATATATATATAATATATAATATATATATATAACATTTTATTTTATTTACTAACATACAAAAAGTAGTAATAGAACATAATTTTTTTTTTTTTTAAAACAAAGTGCGATAATCTTTACAAAATATACAAATTACGATTGGTAATTACAGATATAATAACGAAGCAGTATAATTGAAATGAAAAGAGGTATACAACCAAGTCTCTACCTTTCTCACACAGAACAACCTCCTTGACAGCAACCAATCTGGCTTCAG